>NC_082686.1:22680543-22896448 GCF_949987515.2 Delphinus delphis
ACTTGAGATATTTTAGGCTAAGGGAAAAAAAAAGAAAAAAAAATTTTAAGAAAAATGAAGCAAGTCTTCAAGTGTTTCAACCTTGTTCTTGTCTACCAGTAATTGATGCACATATGTACACTTGCATAATGGTTTGGGAAAGAGTATGGGTATAGAGTTTATAAAATCTACTTATTCCCAATGAATAATAGTATTAGGACAGAAAAATAAAAATGACAATTTAAAGTTCTTCCATGTAAGAAAAAATTTCATAGGAAAAAGATTTTACTACTACCTCCTAGTCTTAATCTGTTAGCATATCTAAAATGTGGTGTGATGGGCCTTATAGCTATATGATAAATAATTAGAGTTTGAATTGGGGTAGAGAGACATGTAAGGCTGAAGGATAAATGGAGAAAAGAAGATAGACTTCAAAAAACTGGGAGAAGAAAAAAGGAGATTTCAGGTTTACATAAAAAAATTAATCATGATACTTCACATGCAGATAATGGTGATTATGCATAAGCAAATCAACCTAACTTTACAACTGGTATAATATGGTCAAAACAAACTTTTAAAATGATTTTAACATTGGCTGATAAGATATACACATCAATAAACATAGGTACATATTTATGATTATACACAATGAATAACAAAACTCACCTTACACACAAGTTCATATTTATACATTTCAGACACAGAATTTTATTTAAAAATCCACTGAATGAAAATGAATTATTGGGTGATACTAGGGAGAATTTTTATGTCTTGCTTATCAGTCACATTTACTTAGACCTACAGCAGACATTAATTAGACAAAAATGTGCTGTCAGTTAGACTTTATGGTTGCATATAACAAGAGTAAAGCTCAAGTAATAAAAAAGATAATTCAGCGACACTTACATATTATCAAGATATAAAAAAAATCCAAGAAGGTAATTTACAATCTCTAAGGTTTCATTTTATGAAATGCAATAGCTGAATTGTTTATAGTTTTGTGCTTTCCTATTTCTTATAGACGTAAGACAAAGCACAGAGTCGATTATTTTATGTCTGAGAATTTTTTAAACTTTATGCATATCTTAGAACTGTAAAATAACTGTTAATCTAAGAATAAATGTTTAGCCAAAGGATAAATAGCTCATTAATTTTAGAATTAATATCTTGATCTGTACTTAGATGTTTAAAAAATCTAAATGAACCACTCATTAAGTGTAAATCGTTCTGCTAAGATATGAGAATTTCAATTTTAGGTTCTTTTCTGAACTGTCCAAATGTCAGTCTAGGTATCATGCAAACCAGACTGAGTGTTCTTCTTATCACTGGTGACTTTGAGTTACAGAATATAAAATTTCAAATAAAAATCAACTTTGTTATCTTACTAAAGACATATTACATGTTCTTCACAAAAGCATTTTGTAATCATGAACTAAATCAAAATAATTTCTATGACTTTCTCACGGAAATATTTACAATTTATTGGAGAGATCCAGTCAGGTTATAATGAATGGGAAAAATTGTTCACGGAAGTGTTATTGGAACTCCTTTCTTTCCCAGCACTTGTTACATGTTAGTAATCAACATATCTACAAGTCTTATCCAAACTCATGGAATATGATATGCACTCATGGATGTAGTATGCAATTATAATTAGTTCTTCAATAAACAGAACACTGGCTCTTTTAATTTTAAAAATCAAACATTCCCAATAAATAGGTTAAGTCCCCACACTGCAAAAATTGGAATTGGGAAATCCCTTTGTCTCAGCAGGGGAGAAAGAAGTGTGTTTAATCTGTGGACGGGTCACTTCTGCATTCTACAGGTCTGTTGCTAGCTCAGAAGAAAAAAGTACAGCAGTGGACAGCAAAGAGTATGGAAAAGATAAATTACAGAAAACAGACTACCGAAGGCAGGTCTATCTTTAGACGTTATGTGATAGGCTCCTGTAGGTATTTTTTAAAGACAGAACATACTTTCATGCAACCAAACAAATTGATTTTGATGAATGAATCTCAAAGCCCAGAAACCAATAATTTGATTTACCATGTAAGCTACAGTCACTCTTGTTAATATATATAAATCTGATTGCCTGCTAATTGTCCTGAGTGAGTAGTAAGAATCACTTGCTAGCATGTGGCTGGGAGTAAAAAGCACAAAACACTCTTTTCTCATTTTGTGATGAATGAAAATGTGAAAACAAAAATCATTATTCATGTTACTCCCTCAAATCCAGAGGAATCTACTCTGAGAGCTGGAATCTAGTAACACCTCCTTCTCATCTCAATTTCCTCTTCTTGAAAGTGTAGCTAAAATATTTACTTCTCTCTCTGATCCTTGCAAAGAAATTGACTCAGGTGTCCAGGAAAAAGTAATAAATAAGTATACATATTGTTAGAACATGAATACTTGATGCCACTTCAAAACACAATTCCAATGTAGTGCACGGGGTGCAACTTTTTAAACATATTCAAACTTAATTTTTATTTATTTTGGGGCAACTTCAGAAGATATTTTCACTTAATGAAAAAAAAGTTTGGATTTTTAAAAATTGGTTTTCAAATTGAAGAAAAAAAACTCCATTTCACTTTTATTCCTTATGACATTTTAAGTCAATAAAAAGAAAATAAGGCAGCACAATAGGATACACATCTAATATAATAAAAGTTATCAGGTTTATATTTTATATAAATGGTAAACACAATGAAATATTATAAATGTTTATAAAGTTGGAAACTTACATTTAAAAGAATAACAATCCAAACCAATATAAAAGGTCCATAATTCTACATAACAAAATTTATACTTATACAATGTATGGCCATGGATATTGAGTTATATTTGTAAAATAATCAAATGAAAGATTATATATAGCAAACGCTTGAGTTCCAAATAAAAGTGACATGATATTTAATAAGCTCAACTTTAGAAATTAAAGAAAAAATTAGAATGAAACAAGTTACGCTGTGAGCTAATATTTGGAAGAAACAATCCTGGTTTAGTTTCCTTCTGTGATTTTCTGACAAATACTTTAAAGGTCAACAATTTGGGGAAGGGAGAAAAGGCTAACTATTCATGGGTAAGGATAGGTGCATAATTAGTTGGACCTTAGAAAATATTTTATTATAATTTTAGATTAGCCTTGTAAATTTGCAGGGAATAAAAGGAAATAGATGATATAGCAACATTAAAACATGCAAGACAAACTTATGGCTATAATGAAAGATAACCCAGCAGCATTCCGCTGCCATGACTGGCTTCCATTTTCACCTTTATTCGCTTCACAGCATTTATCTGCATGATGAAAATTATTTTTGAAAGTAGAACAAGAATAAAATAATTAAGGAATAAAGAATAGAGTTACAAACATGAAAATAAAGGAAAAGAAAAAAGTGACAGTAGGAAAGAAAAAAAGAGAAAATAATTAATACAAGATGTACACAAAGCCATTACTAATTACTTACAAAAAATTATTTTGATACAAGACAAAGAATTTTAAAAATCTAGTATAAGATGCTTCTAAATAGTTGTCACATATTAAAAACATAACTCAGTTCTATCATTGATTACTTAAATGTGAACATCTTAAATATTTTTTAATGAAGATACAACTTATTAGAGAAAGGTCACCAGTCATTCCACTGTGCTACTGATAAATTCACACTGTTACTTAAATATGAGCTCATCATATTCTGCAATGTTTGCTGCTAGTTTTTTTCTGCTATCGTATTTTCCTGTAAAACATATTTAATAAAAGTAGTTATATTTTTAATAATGAATGAAGTACCAAGAAATATAATTGAAAATGATAAGTTCACACAGTGAAAATTTTCAAAAGAATAAAAGCAAGGAACATTAACTCAACTGGCCATAGGTATACTCTAGACATACGTTATCATTGCTCATTTAAAATAATTTTGAGAAACAAAGATCATGAAAATAATTTACAGAAATTTACTTTCGCATTATGTACTAAACCAAATAAATATTGTTTTGCATGTATCATTAGTATTTAGATTTGACTGAGATTTTCAGATAGTTAAAATGAAGTTTTTCCCAATTAACTGAACTTCAATTTCACCATTGTTTTAGAATTTCTTTAATTTAAATTCTAAAACAATCATAACCTTAAGAAAGCATTTTAGTATTTGCCATGCACTTGAATGTTTTGTTTTCCATTCATGTTGAGTTATTTGGAGATGAAAGGGTATACTAGTCTTGCTGGAACTAGACTTGAATGCTATCAAAATAATTTTACTCTACTGTTCATTATAAGTATAATCAAAAAAGTCCATTAAAATAAAAATTAACTGAAAAATCTTAGCAATATATTTATTGGTGGTGATCTATGTCACTTCTTGGTATGGATGAAATTATTTTCCATCAAATTATATTGAGAGTCTATGTTAAAATTAGGCATGTTTTCAATTCATAGTAACAAGAGAAGAAAAAGGAAGCAATTTATGAAGGGTTTTGTTTTGTTTTATTTTGTTTTGTTTTTGGTTAAAACAAACAATATTAAACATGTCCTAAAGCCAAAAGAAATGGTGAAATTATTTTTCAGAGTCATTTTATCTCCAAGAATTTTTTAAAGCATTAGATTATACTCATTCTACCAAGTTAGGAATATTTTTAATCATTAAAATTACAGAACAAATCAATAAATATCATTTTAACAGCCTCTAGTTCCATAGATGGTTTTGTGATCAGTTTTACAAGAATTAATTTGTCATCACTACCCAATATTTTCATTGTTTATAAAATAAAATGAGATGGAATTATGCTGTATGAATATTCCAAAAGAGAACATAATTGTGATTTTGCACACTCTGTTTCTATGTGAATCAAGGAACACCACTTTCAAAATAAACACATTTAATA
Organism: Delphinus delphis; assembly: GCF_949987515.2. NCBI lineage: Eukaryota > Metazoa > Chordata > Mammalia > Artiodactyla > Delphinidae > Delphinus > Delphinus delphis. Next base: position 22,685,404 of record NC_082686.1, read on the forward strand.
AGTGAAGAAAGGAAAATATTATTAATCATAAAATAGTTTTCACATCAGAATCATGAACTATGGAGAAATGCGGTATCCACTAAGATACGTACATAGAAAAGCCATTATTATTAATAGAATATATGACATATAAATGTAAGGTAAGCCTATTGTTAAAAAATAGTCCCTCAGTCCAACAAATAAGTGTACCCTAGATTTAGCTAGCTGCTTTACTCAAAGAGCTAAATATATCTGAATGCACATAAGTAATGGGTTTTTAAATTCAAAGTCCATAAACTTTATTTGGACAGTTTACAATGCATGCTATTTAAAACATAAATTAAAATGAAATTAACTTGTAAACTCCATATATTCTCCAAATTAAATAAGGCTTAAGAGTTGCTAGTTTATTATACATAACTAATTTAAAATATGTTTGAATTTATAATGTGTATTTTAAAATGGAATAAGAAATTATATAACTATAAGAGTAATTATAATGAAGGCATATGAAGATTATTTTGCCGATACATAATTTTAACTCTATAGTATTTTGTGGGTTTAAAGGCTCCCAAATTCACTGTCAACTATCACAGCTTCTAAAATTGTCCCAAGAATCTTCCCAGAGCTAAATCAAACAATTCTTGAACTAAAAGGGCACGTCTTTGATCTGGCTTTCCATGAGACCTTAGCAGTCTCTGGATTCAGTCACAGTAAATTAGACATTATTCTGTGACATTTTTATAGATAAAATAAATATTTTATCTTTCCTTTTTCCAGTAAGATGCTCTGGTTTTGTGTCATCTGTACAGTTTAGAGGGGATGAATTCTGTCTCCTACCTTCTCAGATAGCTTTGTCTGTACATCTGTATGTCTGACTTTTCCTTGACTGCTTGATCTGTTTCATCAGCTGTGAAACACGTGCTAGCCTTTTTCATCATAAAAGTCCTTCTAACACTGACTATTTTTCCCCCTCTGCTCACTTTCATACAGAGCTTCTTGAAAGCATAAATTAACATGGACTCTAAACCTGCTAACCTCCCATACAATCCTCAGCTCATTCCTACCTAATTTCTCTCCCAAGCACTTCAGCAGAGCTGTATGTAATAAGCACATTTCACATCTCTTTCAGTTGAGTTGTTGACCACTCAGCAGCGTCTGAAGGGGCAAATGTGATTGATACATTTCTTCTGGAAATATGACTGTCTTTTAACTTACAAGATACTACAGTCTTGTGTTTTTCCAGGAACTCTAGTCTCATTGGGGGAGGGAGGGGTTTCCTTGTCCTGTATAACATGGTTATACAGGACATGGTTCTTAACACTCTATTCTTCAGTAACTAAAGAAGCACCCCTTGAACATTAATGCTGTGCCAGTCACCCTTCTAAGTACTGGTATTGGGTACTGGGAAACATCTATGAGTATCACAGACATCAACTATTTCTCATAGAGCTTAGACATTACTCACTGTGTGGTTTTATCCCCATCCAGGCTTTAAATATCAATTATCTGTTAAGTCTGAAAATGTCATAATGTATATTTCCAAGCCCTGGCTGTCTTCTCATCTCCATACACACATATTTAACATCTATTTGACATTTCAAACCTAACAAATACCAAATCAATTTATGTTTGACCCTTACTCTCCAAATCCTGCTCTGTTTATAAGATTCTTTACCGTGAGAAAGTCATCAATATCTACTGAATCCATTCTGTTACACAGGCAGGTTAATCTACATCTACAATGTGTCTGGAATTTATTCATTGCTTTCTTTTTCTACTGTTATCACATTTTTCAAGCATTCGTGTTCATCCATCTCTTGCTTCTATCCCGATGAGCAAGATTAATCTGTCTGTAATGTCTATCGATTCATATAATTTCCCTGCTTCAAATGATTTCTTATGACTTTCAGGATCTGTTTTAAAATTATTTACATGGTATTTAGAAGACCCTGGATTGGTTGGGTCACAGATCTCTCGGTATCCTTAGTTTTGTTCACACACCTCCAGGTTCTCTCCCAGCCATCGTTTTCCTGGTTCTTAAAGCAAATCAAATTCCTTCTTCTTTCAGAGACTTCTTCCATATAAGACACTTTCCCTGGAAGTCTTCTTCCTTACAAGTTTCTTTCAGAAGGTCACTTTCCAAGGGAATCCTTTCTCAAGCCTCACCTACCCCTATAAGTTAGGTATACTTGCCAAAGGCTCTCATGGCAGCACACTGCACCAGCATATCTCTTAGTTGTAATTACTTTGTGGATATTCTAACTCTTGATTAATGTCTATCTTCCCTACTAGATTGTATAGTCTTTCAGTGCAAGAACCAGTTCTGTACTTTTCACAGATAATTCCTTTGCACTCATCACAGTACTTTCCACAAAGCAAGACCCCAGTGAATAACTGAAATGAATGAATGAATGAATCTTAATATTGCAGAACCAGAAGAAACTAGCTTAGGGATTAGGAAATCCAAGAGAAGTTAAATGACAAGAGCAAAGTTGAAACTATAAACCATTTTCCTTCTAAGCACTGTCCACAAACTAACTTTCCAAAACTGAAACAAAATATTTTTATAGTAAATGCATCATAGCATACTTTAGTTATTTTTGTGCATATATATATATATATATATATTCTTCATATATAGTCTATCTTTATTTATTTATCTTTCAGTTTATACTTACTATTGGTTTTATTAACAACAGTTTCTTATAAAAACAGCATAACAGGGACTCTGGGAGTATAATGTAAAGTAACATGCCTGAAATCTATTTTTTTTACAGTTTGCATTTTATCTATAAAATATAACTAAAATATTGCTTTCCATTTCAAAAAAATATTCATTTTTATCTTGATAAAAATAATTATTCCCTCCAAGTGTATGAACTAAATTAAAGATGTAGGAGGATGTTGTAAATAGTGCTGTAATGAACATTGTGGTACATGTCTCTTCAGCAGCATAGCACGGGGAGATCAGCGCGGTGCTCTGCGACGACCTAGAGGGGTGGGATAGGGAGGGTGGGAGGGAGGCTCAAGAGAGAGGGGATATGGGGATATATGTATGCATATGGTTGATTCACTCTGGTGTACAACAGAAACTAACATAACATTGTGAAGCAATTATACTCCAATAAAGATCTATTTTAAAAAAAAAAGATGTACGAGGATGAAGTTTGCTCTTGCAATCCTCCTTTGAAGATTCTGACTCAGATTAAAAATCATATTTATACCATGTTCCTGATATATGCAGAGAGGATAATTACTACAAACATAATGCGTTATAATTGTAGAAGCATTTATTGATGTTTAAAACTCACAGAAACAATGAACTTAATAGTTCATTCAACCGTTCTTTTTATTAGGTGTATCATCTTGTAAGGACATGGGATTTGTCATACGATTTAAAATAGCTCTGACCTTGAACAAATACTTTAGCCTCTCAAAACTGTATCTGTGAAATGAGGATAACTCTTTGTTGCTCAACTCAGATTCAAGAATAAAATGAGACAATAAGTGCAGAAGTACTTTGTAAATTATAAAAAGTGCCAGTACAATATGATACCCAGCTATCCATATTATTTCTAGATACTTCCAACTTCCTAATTTCAAATTATAATTGGAAGCACTTACTAATTAATACTAGCAATACAAAGCCATGATATAAATTACTTTTAAACCATAAAACCAATAGCAATTACTTTTTTATAGAAAGATTAATTGTATAAAGCTGCTTTCAATTAAAAGATGATGTATAACAAAGTCTTACTAATGAAATTAATATTAATTTGAAATTACAAGAGGATTAAATAGCATGACTGAACTGACAATTTTTTTCCCAGTCTCAAAAATATTACGTAATACTGATACTCTATTATAATATGACTTAAATAAATCATGTTTATGAATATGCAGCTCTGATGTCTCTATCTATATAGAGAGAATATGTGTATATATACATGTATGTATAAATTTTAAATTTAAAAATTTTAAATATGTAAAGGAATGATGAATGTTAAAATATGACCAATATGACAACTCATTAACAGAGTTAATTGACTATGAATCAGGACAAATTCTTGCATCTTCACCTCTATAGCCTGTATCTGAAAAAAATTTAATATCCCTCCTGTAGACTTTGACAATATCACTAACATAAAATAATGTAAGCACTATTCCCTAATAAAGGTAGCCACCAGTGCGCTGTGACCACCAATAATGAGTGTCCTGCAACTTTTTGAGCTTCTTTGAAACTCTATTCATAGTTCTTTCTGCAGGTGTATCTGTGGTTGTTACTGCCTCATTGTGTGAGAGATTTTATCTTTCCAAACTCAACTTGCTTAGTCAGGCATGAAGGGGCTCATTTTCCCAGAAGCGGAGGACCAGGCCCCATGTGTTTGGCAGAGAAGTTTTCTCCTTTGCAAAAGTTTTTTCTGGGCTCAACGAATATTTTTCATGTTGATTTTCAACAGTTTCTCTTATCCTCCATCCTCCCCCTCTGCTCATTCTCTCTCTACCACTTCAACCACTAAAGTTGTCAAAGTGCATTTACAAATGAACCAATCTTTTATGGCAAGAGCAACTGAGAAATCTTTATTAAGACATGTAAATAATCATGATTAGAACCTAGAATTTATACTTCCTTTATAAAATTATGTTTTCAATATTAAGAAAAAAATCCAGAGGGGTTATAAAAGATACTGTCATATTTATTTTCAGCCTAAGAAAGCATATAGTTTTCTTACCTTTAATAATGTTGGGTTTTGGTGGCATGCTGAACTCATAGACTGTTGGTTCTGAATATCCCAATCTATTGGCAGCTGTAATTTGAACTTCATACCCCATTGTCCACTGTAGATGCTCTAAAATAATGTGGTCTTTATTTCCCTGCACTTTTTTCTCTAGCCACTGGTCTTCTTTATCTTTCTGTAAAGGCAATACAAATATATTTTGTAAATACCCATACACTAAAGTTGTGATCTTTAAAAAAAATAATTTATCTTGAAATGGAGCAAGTGGGTTTATTAAATCGAAAAAAGGCTATTTTCTCATCCACTGGGATAAATGAAGTTGTAGATAGATGAAGTTATTTATAAGATTTTTCCATAAAAAATGTAATTGTTTTTAAATTAGCTGAAGAGTGATAATTCATAATGAATCCTTGATGATTCAAATGATAATTCACCTCCATAAAGATTTTTTAAAATTTCACATATATCAGTTTGCTGTTTAGCCACTTTGTTGATTATTAATAATCATGTGAACAGGGAAAACAAAATATTATATATAGAAAAAGCTTAACATACCCATTAAAATAATTTCCAGAGACTATTGTTTAATGTTTGGGGCAGGGCAGGCAGTGGGTAGTAAAGTGTCTTACAAACAAAGTCTGGATTTTTAAAATAGATTTAAATTTCCATTATCATTTTTTATTACTATGATGTTTTGGACTTATAATGAAGCAACATACAAGAAAAAATATTACCTGTTAAACAAGTTATTAACATAAGAAAATAAAATATGTTACCCTATCCTGAACATTCTACACTTAAATCCAGATTCTTTTTCTAAAATAAATGTTTTGGACAACATGCTATTTGAATAACCCCTTTAAAAAAAATACTATGACTACAGTTACAAATAATTGAAATAATTTTATGGATTAAACTATCCTAAGCAATGTGAACATTCAGCTGAGCCATATTTTAACCATTTAAAGTTTAAATGGTAACCTCTGCCTGTGTCCCTCATCTCTATTACAGAAATGAGGATAGCAGCTGCCTCTGTTAGCTTTCATCAGGAAGCAAAGAGGAAAACTGAGTAAATTGTATATTCCAAGGCATTAAGAATCATAACCACTTAACAAATGACAGCTATTATTAAAAAGAAACTATTTCCATAATAACTATACAGAAATGAAATGATATTTTCTCTGAAATCACATATCTAATAATCCAATAATCCATCACTGCCATTGAAAACCTCAATTTCCCAGAGGTGTAATTATAAATAAATTGTAACCTGGAAATAGTGATAGACATATAGATATATAGACAGATCAATAGATCGATTAGTCAATCTTTTTTTAACCTCAGAGCTCAACTCAATATTACGTTATGTTGAGCCAATATTTTACAATGTTTATTTGACTAGAAAGAATAATAATGTTTTCCATATTTATAGTGAAAAATGAGGATTTGTTATCTAAAATCAAATTGTGGAAGTTAAATTCATGATTGCATTAAATTGATGGTACTACAAATATTAAGTATCCTTCAAAAGGATATAAGACCACATTACAGTTCTGGTACCATACTGTGATTCTCTTTTCCGACTTAATTGGTTCCATAGAACTTTTAATACAGAGGAATTCGGCTGGCCTCTTTTGTTGCTTCATCTAAAACTGGAGATACTACCCTCCTCCAAGTGTTTCGGACAAGCACTTAAAATTATATAAACAAGAGGTAAATTCCCTTGCTTTCTGAAACTTATAAACTGACTAATTTATTAGACTGGGCTGGTGTCCAGTGTTATGAAGTGTACTGAAAAGCCATTGGAAAACAACAGTTTGGACCAGAAACCTTGTAACTTGTCTAAGTCATTAAATGACTAGTAAAGTTAAGAAAGGAATCTAGGTGTGTTTTTGAATTGCTTAGAATAGCTGTGTCATTAGCCAGGATTGTCCCAACATCCGCTTTCTTCATCAGTTCATTCATCAATTATTCAGTCTTTAGTGGATAGTGAGACTGTTCTAGAACTATGAACACAACAGTGAATAAAACATGTACAAATCCTTATTTTGGAGTTTACAAACCAACACAGAAGGAAGACATGAGTTCTTTGAAAAACAAGAGGGTGTTTTGGGAGCATATAATAGGGAGAACTAATAGAGTCCAGGAATCAGGAAGGTTTTCTCTGGGGAAGTAATGCCAACTTTGCTGGAAATAAGAAACTCCAGTACCATTTTTCTTTTCATTCATCCTCACCTAGTGAATGAAGATGTGATTCCTTCACAGAAGTTTCGATCCAAAAAAATAGGCAAAATGACTGAAAACCTCAGAAAGATGCACAATCACTGGGAGATGTAAAAACAGACACTGTATGTGTATTGTTTTAAGTACATATAAAAGCACTTCAAAGGCATTGACCAAAAGAAATAAAAAGCTTACAAAAATCTCCACTGAAGGGCTTCCCTGGTGGTGCAGTGGTTGAGAGTCTGCCTGCCGATGCAGGGGACAGGGGTTCGTACCCCGGTCCGGGAAGATCCCACATGCCGTGGAGTGGCTGGGCCCGTGAGCCATGGCCGCTGAGCCTGCGCGTCCGGAGCCTGTGCTCCGCAACGGGAGAGGCCACAACAGTGAGAGGCCCGTGTACCGCAAAAAAAAAAAAAAAAAAAATCTCCACTGAAAAGTAATTTTAGATCATATATGATATATGACATATATACACAAACATACATATAAAGAGTAAAATACATATATAAATCATTGATATATTGTAAATTGTATATAGACACATATACAGAAAGGAGGAGATAAGGAGTAGGAAGACTGAATGATCAGATAAGGACAAAGTTACACAAAGAAGTAAAGAGTTGCCCCTGTGGATGTCCCCTTACCTCAATAATTAAGTATAAGTTCTAATTTATTATCAAATGCTTGGTGAAAGTGAATATTTGCGTGGAAATCCAGAGTTGAGTTTTGCTTTGGATCTGAGTGGAGATGTGGATGAAAGAGCCAGAAATAAGCCAACAGCTGATATCTGGGTTACCCTAGGATACAATTTATTATTCAGAGGGACAAAGAGACTTCACGTCCTTTAGGTTATTCTCCAAAAATACTATTTCTGAGAATTGAGCATTTGAAGTGAAACTTCCTGACAAGCCCAAGGCATGCAGATAGTCTCTTGTGAATATCCAGTCACTTAACTTTCAATTGTTGAAGCTCTTAGCCTGATAAATTAAAAGTCCCTCCATCATTTTAGATAGTTGGACTGATGGCATAAGGAACCAAAAGGAGTTCTAATAATTTCCCCAATTTGAATCAATTTCATTTTCCATTCACCATTAGACAAGGAGGCTTTTTAATCCCTTAATTGCTATTCCTAGGGAATAGGGGAAAAAAATAAGTGGGTGTTACCAAATACTTTCCTAGGCATCAAAATCTCATTTATGCATTTGTAGAGTACCTAATTTACAGAACTTAAGTGCTGAGGGAACAATTTAAGATAATCAAGTTGCAAAAAGTTCCCCTAGGTAATTTAATGAGATGATTTGCTGAATATGGCTATTATTAATAAGCCAGTTAAATGTTGAAGGGCAGCTACTGCAAAAAATATGGTCATTTTGCTTTGATGTAGTTTCTTTTAAGCAATCCTTTTTGTCAAAACATAGATAGCAGGGCCATATGACCATTAAGGGGACTCCTTAAAAGTTATTCTAAAATCATAATATCAGCATATAGGGAAATATTTGCTATCAGCTGTATAGAGAGAAGAGTGGAGGAGAGATGGAGAGGGTTTTGGTCTGCTTATATGTAGACTCCTTGACTGCTTTTATTCATAATAAGAAAATATCTACTAACTTTCTTTTCAAAGTCTCAGGATATATATGGTCAACATCATCTTAAGTAAAAACTGAATAATTATAAAAAGAGAGGACAAGAGAGGAGGTGAGCTTGTATTAACCTGATTAATTTTAAAGTTCCTGTGATTGCACTGTGTTACAATTTAAGATTGTGTGTTCCCATGCAAGCTGCCTGGACTTCCAGTAGCCTGGTTCAGCTATTCACTACTTGTATGACCTTACAGAAGGCCCCAGAATTCTCTAAAGCGCTGTTTGCTACTCTGAATATGAGAGGTGATTTAGCAATCTGGATAATTTACACACACACACACATACACACACACACACACACACTCTGCTGTGATTGGGAAAAATGCAAGGTTTGGAGTTTTTAGGAGAGTTTCAAATTCTAATCTCTTTTTTAACGTTATTATAGTTGATTCAAACTGCCTTTGTTCCAGGTCCTGAAGCTTGGTAAAATTTTGTAAACTGGACCCTATTTTATCGATTCCTACTCTCCATCACCGAGGTACTTCTTTAGGGAAAAATAAGATCTAATTTTTCCTATTCATCACCTTCTGTGTTCTCACATCCCATGAAAATTCACACAGGGCAAGTGTTTTCCCTTGCATTTATTAATTCTTGTATTTATTAATCTAGATACAGGATCATTTATAATTGTACAACGTAGACTAACTCATTTATTGTCATCGATGCATTTATTCATTCAGATAACAATTAGTCTATTTGATGCTAACAATACAAGGATGAATAAAAATCATCATTTTCACTAACAGCAAAGAAAAAAATACCAAAATGTTTAGTACCCTTTAATGTCCATACCTATTCAATGTTGGAAAATATTTCAAAACTTAAACTGATGGCTTTAAAGAAATGTCAATATACACACCTAGACATAATTAAATGAGAAAAAAGTTATTAATAAACTATTAATAATTTATTAGAAAATAAGTTCCCTCAACAACAAAACCTCAATTCTACCTATTATTTTAATACCCTTTTCAAAATATACTTTTCTTTTTCTATGGCCATTGAGATACAACTTTCCAGACTTTGAGTCAGGCTTAAGAAGGTCAATTATGACCTAGAAACACATGCTAGAGCAGTGTTTCTAGTCCCTATAGTATATTCCTCAAAATTGATGTTAGGTCACTAATTTTATTTAACCCTACTTAGCTGAGGAAATTTATTTAATGTACCAACACTAAGTGATAGTTATGATGCGATACCTATCATCAAATTTGAGAGAAAACAGTGAAAAACTAATGGAAGCATGTACAAAACTATTTATTAAATTATACAGAGTTCTTTTGACATTACAATATGAAGTAAGTAAAAATATTCTGTACATAGAATAACTCCTTTAATTTTTTCTATACATGTTATGAGATTAATGTTTATCTTTATTCTCCAAATACATTGTTTAATCTTGACTTATTAGAGATGTTAATTTTCACAATGGGTCCATGGAGGCATCTAATTCTGCTTTTATTACTCTAGTTCTGTTCTAATAGATTCTGTCTTCTTAATAGGCCACTGAACAAAGTTGTGTGCTCTATCTACTACAAGATAACAGAATAATGTGTTTCCTGATTCATAATCTATAGGAAGTTAAACATTCTCTATATTACAATATGATTAGTCTTCCTTTTCCAGTGGAATGCAGGTTTAAATATTCAGATTCAATGTCTGCTATAAATCAACACTCACATAAGGAATATATTATCTCAATTTTGTTTCCTAGCTTATAAAATGTATAGTCCTGTGCACAGGGGAGTTGAAAGGTAGGGTCAAAGAAGCAATCAACTAAAACTCATAAGAGTGTTCCTTACTTTCCAAATGTACCTATTTTATTTCCATAGAGGTTATCCAACTAAAAAATGCATTGCATATAGCTAAATAAAATTTTAAGTTGTTCAGCTGCACTTTACTCCACTGTGGAATTCATGCAGTTTGAAGAACTAATAGATGAAGTAGCTCGGAATCATACAAAGAACAGTAATAAGTTATTTTTGAAATAGTTATTATTTCAATTACAAATATCAAGGTAAATGCAGCTATAAACATTTAGCAACTGAATCTTGAACATGAAAGTTTTTAATGTGAAGAAGTAACCTGTTTAGAAAGAAAATGTGGAGAAAATTATTCCTCCCCAAGATGGGCTGTTGTTTGACCACATAAATATAACTTTATACTGAATCTTGGAATTTGCAAATTGGGCCTGCAGAGCATGATATTTGCAGGATGGAGGAGGTGATAAAGGGAGAGAAAGAAAAACATAGGAATATGGAGATGATTTTAGTGTATTGGAGTACAAGGCATACCACTAAATGATATGGTAAAGATGAACTGGATCAGAATGGTTGTATTTGGAGGCACAGGTCCTAGACGATTAAGATGGGACAGTGAATGAGGAGTCAATACAATCTCCACAGGCAAATTTCAATTCAGCCCTTACTGCTGCAAAAGTGTTTCTGCTATAAAGTCTCATGTTTTGTTCCCCATCCCCACAGGTGACCAAGTCACCCCAATTCTGTAAGGTTCAGTTTGTCCATTAAAAAATGGGAAAAAAATCACTTTATGTATGATTATATATTTTTTTCTTTTTTTTTCTTCCAAGAGTTAGCAATACCTTCCTTGAAATACAAAGGATATGCGGAATTACTTTTACAAATCTTACCATAGAAGCCCAAAGTTCTACTAATAAAACAGTGTTCCCTGCTAAAATGCTAATAAGCTTTAGAGCAGTAACCCAGTAATTGATTATCCATCAATTATAGCTATGTTTGAATTATGCAACCCATCATTTTCATTACGATATTTAAAATGAGATTCACTAGTAATTTTTGTAGTTAGATAAAGCTGGCTCTTGGAAATTAAGAGGAGAGGGTTGGCAAGACAGAAATAAGATGGAATTGGGGAGAAACTAAAACTTTCTTTTATTGGTAGAGTAAACACAGATATTGAGTAAATAGGCAAAAGCAGGGCATTGCTAACATTAGGCTGGTTGGGGGCAGGGTGGGGGGAAGAAAGGCAAAATAATGGAAGCTAGAGATTTACTGAAAACAAAACTTTTTCTTTTTCAAGTTTTAATCTGAGGCGGAGTCACATTAGCTACATGTAAAGGTAAAATATATTGATGACCTATCTAAATTTGAATCACTCAAAATTTTCTAATCTTATAGTTAACACTTTACTTATCTGTAACACTTTACTATCTGTGTCCTTGTATGTTTCACACATAACTTCTCATAGAAGACTAATTCTAATACACATTAAGGAAACCAAAGTAAACTTGGTGAGCATTTTAAACAGCAATTTATGTTTTCAAATATATACATATATTTCCCCTTTAATGTCTATTTCCATTTCATGAATCTAATTGGCTCTAAACAGATGTAGTGATACTCCAGTGAACATTTTCGTTTCAACAATGACTGGGACCACTATTTGCAATGGAGTGAGTGGCGGTGGGAGAAGCTAAACATACTGTAATGGGTGGTTCTGGATGGACCACTGTTATGCCACCCAAAGTGCCAATAATGTGCCTTTTTAGATACATAGGATTCATGACAGGTGCACTGTTATGGACTAAATTGTGTACACCCTCACAAATTCATATGTTAAAGTTCTAATCTCCAATGTGATTCTATTAGGAGATGTAGCCTTTAAAGAGGTAATTATGGTTACATGAGGTCCTTAGGATGGAGCCCTGATCCAACAGGACTTGTATTTTCATAAGACGAGGAAGAAATACCAGAGATGTGTGTGCACAGACAAAAGGCCATGTGAGGACACAGCAAGAAGGTAGCCATCCACAAGCCAAGGAGAGAGGCCTTGGGAAAAACTAAACCTGATGAAACTTTGATCTTGGTCTTCCAGACTCCAGAACTGTGAGAAAACACATTTGTGTTGTTAAAGCCACTTGGTCTGTGGCATTTTGTTATGGCAGCCCTAGCAGACAAAGACAGCCTTTATAATGATAAAGGTAATTACTTTAACGGTATGTTGAAGACTCCATTGTTTAGCTGACCCAACTCCCAACTATAACACCTTTATTTTAGTGGTGGTCATGAGACATATTCTATCTAATGAGACATAATTCTCATTCTGCTTGGTGGAGTTTTTGAAAAATGTGTATGGTATTGCTGGAAAAACAGACAAATTAAGCTTAAACAGCCTATTGCTCCTTTTGTTCTTTTTGCTCTCTTCACGTTCTAAAGGTAGATGTGAGGGCAACATCTTAGGAACACAAGATAATCTGTATGAAGACAAAAGCCAACATGCTAAGGATGAAAGAATATCAGGAAAAACAATTTGGACACCTGACTGTATAGCTGAACAAAGTCACAGCATTCCTACGTATGCAGGCTGTATTAATAAAACTCACTAATAGATGAAGAAAAGATACAATTTGAAAGAATAAATATTTGCCATCATCAATTGAAATGAGTGATTCTGGTTAAACTCAATATAACATTTGTGTTATTTCTAATATCAACTCTTCAAAAGGCCAAGACAAGCACAGCTTTTAGTTTTAGGTAGAAATTATACATATAGAGAGTATATTAAGCATATTTTTACAACTGGTCATTGAATCTCAGGGTTCACCATGGGATTTTATTGAGGTTACCTACAAATTCTTACCATTCATCTGGATTTAGTACCATACATTTTTCTGGGTGCAACTATAGGCCACAATCTGCATTCAAGTTGTTTTCTCCCAGTTTAATTCACACTAATTTGATTTAAGTGTGTGACCCTTGCAGAGAGACTCTTTCCCTTCCAAAGAGTTTCCAGATGGTCAAATAAGAATGGCCAAGAAACCTGGCTTGACTACTGAAACACCATCAGATTCATAGAGAGACGAGTGATCCTTTCAGAGTTGTTTTGGAAAGGAGGCATGAAGCCTCCATAGCAGATTAGCCATAAAACACACACAGCTGTTCATCATCCCCAGATTGAAACCTGCAACAAAGAGGGGTCCTGGGAAGGGGATATCAGTTGGAAATGTAAAAGACTGAACTGGTGTCTAAAATTAATTGTTGACGTGTGCTACTCAAAATTAGACTCCTTTTTACTATCCCTCAGAATTGAGATGTTTGGATACTACGTATAAAATAGACAACTGATGGAAACATACTGTACAGCACAGGGAACTCTACCTAATGCACTGTGGTAACCTAAATGGAAGAGAAGTCCAAAAGGGAGGGGATATCTGTATGTGTATGGCTGATTCATTTTATTGTGCAGTAAAGGCTAACACAACATTGTAAAGCAACCATACTCCAATAAAAATTATTTTAAAATATGAAAATATTTAGATGTTTGAATTTAAAAGCAACAACATTATAATTTAGAAAATTGTGGATTTGTGGGAAAATAGTTAAAATTCATCTATGTACTATTAAGGAGCAATTACACTATTTTCTAAAATATAATAAACTTGGAAAGTATTAATAAGTGTTCAGTAAATATAAACATGAAATTGAGACATTATGCGCCTAATCATAAACATTAGTAAAACAGAAGGTAAAAAAAATAAATTAAAAATAAAATGATCCCTAAATTTCCAAGGTTTGCCTGATGTGGAGAAAAAAAATAAGGAATATTTTTCAATCTGTTTTGTGAGGCCACCATTACATTGACACTATAAAACAAACAAACACAAAAAAGTAATCATGCAAACTGGAAGCCAGAAAAATTTTAAAATTTGGTGTTACATTTCAAAAATTGCAAGAAATGAGTAGGTGTTGGAATACAAAAAGATGTATGTGAATTAAAAATGATAGCTGCACATAATTTTGTCATGGAAACAAATTTAAGGGAATTTATTAAATGTATTAAAGTGAATTTTGAAAGGATGGAAAAGGAAAAAAAAATAAATAGAATTGACACAGTATTATGGAGATAATCATAATCATTAGTAAATAAACTTTACAAAGTTTAATTAAAATTGTCTTTCACTTTTAACATATTCCATAGTAGACACAAATACTCAATGGTTCTTATGGCAAAGTTGTTAACAGAAATCACTTCTAGTGGCCTTTGAAGTCATTTTCAGATGAAGGCAAAATCTACCAGGTGACTTTCTTCATCACTAGGCAACTAGAGGACATCCTTCATCCCCTGCATAGAAGACAAGTCCCAAGGCAGCTTTGAGCTGTCCAAAATCCCATATTAGTGCTAATTAAACTTGAAGAAATCTATTCCCTCTTTCTCAAGTTAAATGTGGCCATTCTTTTTAAAATGTTGATTAAGGTGATTTATTTTGTAAAATCCATATTAAATAATAAATGTATTTTGATTTAATAATAATTTAATAATTCATGAAAATGAATAATAAAGTAAATTTGAGATGTGATTTGTTCATCCTACCTACAGTAACTAAAGTTGAGAAGATAGCTTAGCTTGAAGTTACCAAAATCAAGCATAGTGGAAGGTGAAATATCCTGCTAACCTTGTCAGAAAACAGGGAAAGTGATATCTCATTGCTGAAATGTTGCTAAGTTTAGAAATCACAAGATGAAAACCATAGCATTATTTTGATTATCTATGCTTAGATTTTACAAAAAACAAACAAACAAGCAAACATTCTACAACATATAATGATGAATTTCAGCAATGGAAAATTAGCATTTGAATTCCTATGAAAACACTTTGTCATTGTTGTTACCTAATATGCATTCACTTCTGATATATCTATGAATTCAATGCAAATTTAATGCAACTTGAAAACACTATGCAAAGTGATAATAAACAGGGTACTTACACTTCTATATTTCACGATGTATTCCAAAATAGGGGCCCCTCCATCATCTTGTTTGGTGATACTGAGTTTAAAGCTCTTCCCACTGCTTGGCTGTCCATGTATCGACGGAGGACTTGGTTCACCTACATATGTAATACAATATTCTTGATATTTGCACAGACCTCATATATGTAGAGCAACTGAATTTTAATTAAAAAAACACTGTCATGTAATCAAAATGTATGATGTTATCCTGGGTTTATCACTTTCTATTTGCCCTTTATTGTGATATAAACTCTATCCTCTTTTTACCCATCCAAGAAATAGAAACATTCATAAATCTGGAAGTATCATGCCAAAATTGTGAAAACTCAGAACTAAACATAATGTTTATATTGCAAAGGCTCTGAGAATAGAACTCATTACATTACACAAGTGTACAATTTTATTTCTTATATTAATAGTCTACTATCTTTTTTCTAATGTAAGTAGTTTGTAAACATTTTGTAAATATTTATGAATATAAACATATTGTCATCAAACTATATAAAATATATACCTACCAGGAACTACAATAGCTTAGCAATTAGTTACCTGCTTTAATAAACAGATTTTAGCTAGATGCAGATTTTAATAAAGAAATTTTGTAGTATCCAATCCATAGGCGGGTTTCAAATCTGTCTTTTTTCTTTTTTTTTTAATTCTAGTTTCATGAAAATACTTCCTTTTAGTGTTATTATTCATATGGAGATGGTCTTATAATAAAGATATTTGTAATATTCTTAATATGAACAGGGATCTACTGAAGTGGAAGAATTTTCTATATGAAGGGTGCCATCACTGCTTGGCAACTTGGAATGGGAATTCTCTGTCCTGTGTCACGTATGTGATGTCCTTGGGCACGCACTGGCATCCTTTGCCTCTGTTTCCTCCAATTCCCTATGGATATGGATATGGATATGATAAGGTAACACTAAGAAACTTTTAGTGGACATGATCTAATTTGCAAGGTTCCAGAAAACTGTAGTACCTGGCCTACTCAGAGGAATGCCAAGACAGACAAACTAAACAGAATATAGTGAAGAGGACGGCATGCCTCCCAAACTAGAGAATCTGGGGTTTTTCTCAGCAGATTACCTTTATTTCCAATACAGTGTTGATAAACTTAAGCAAGTGAGTATTTTATTTGAGAAAAGGCAAATCATTAAAGAAATATGACAATTGAGAGTGCTGGCATGCAAGTAAATAGTAAAATAGCCTTGTATATATAGTACAACCATATAGAAGTAAGGTAAATGGAGAAATTATACAGTGATTGTTCATTAAAGTTAATTAAATTAGTGTGAAGGTATTATGACATGATTTACATGCAACATAATATATTTTCCATAAATGAATTAAAACTACTCCACAAAACAGTATAATAATGCCTTAAAATAATTCAATAAGAGAACATGAGAAAAACTATGAAGGGTGGTGCTGCTGAGGACTACAAGCAGAGAAGGGATAGGTCTCTATTTAAATAAGGCAAAGTTGTTCTAGAATCATTTTAGTCTGAAAGTAGGATTATAAGTCAAGATGTACTTGCAGTCGTCCTGGTGATAATAATAAAGAGGAACTGAAAAAGACACTGGCATCAGGAACGGAGACAAGAGAACACATCTGACATTTTACGATAACCAACAGAAAAGTACTGGTCACAAATTAGGATAAGATAATTATTGCTGTCAATTTGCCTGCCCTAATATAAGTATATGATAGACAGGGTTATGTATAGATTATATAATGGTGTTTGTTTAGTCACACTCAAGTTTTCTCACATTTTTAAACAATTTATTCAACATAAAGGAAATCTATACTGTTTTAAGTCTGTCTAACTTCATGTAAATGCAGTTGACTTCACTCCAAAAGAGGATAGTAACAAGAAGGAGGCTGCAATAGTTATTCTTCTGCAGTCACCACTGCAATGGATTAATTTACTAGTACCTTTTTCTCACACTTAGGGTCTATGTAATTCATGGAATAAAGGCAATGGTCATGCTTCAGCAAAAGACTAGAACATTACACATGTTACATAGATACTTTTCTACTCTCTCACAGAATATAGTCTGAGCACTACAATTTAATTAATCAGACTGAATAAGTAGGACACCTTCCTGACTGGACAATTTCCTGAGAGCAATTTTACTGTATATATTGCAGTGCACTTTTCTTTTTCCTTTGCTCCAGCACAATGTTACTTTTTATAAATCTGAGATGCCACCATCTCCAGAAACCACTTCAACAAGGACATAATTCACTTCCTCAAAGTGTTGAAATGTCTCCCTGCATTTTAAAATTCCACTTAAATTTTCAAGTGAAGAGCATAGCAACAAAGAGCAAAACAGAGAAGATTACTTACGAACTGGTAATGTTTGGAAAATTTCTATTTTACTGTAGTCTCCTTGTCCTTTTCCATTTACAGCTGCAACTCTGATTTCATAAGTTGTATTTGGTTCCAGGTTGCTCAAAACAACAATTGCTAAAAGAAAAAAAAAATAGGCCTATGATTAATGCATTTTAATAAGTAAAACAAATCAAACTATTACAAAGCTGAGTGAACAATATCACTGTAAATCTTTCCATGAAATACCTGAAAAAAATAAGAAATACACAGAAGAAGAGAATGATTTGTGAACAATCCTCTTCTTCATCTCTATTTCAGCTTTCTACCCACATGCAGTAACTTTCAAAGATGAAAATTAGTAGCTCCTTTTGTGATACTTACAACTCACAAAGTAGAAAGTAAAATATTTTCTTTCACCTTTTTAATATTCAATTTTTGAAAAAGGATTTAAATAAAGCATCTTTACAGAATGCATTCTCAAATACTTTGCCTACTCAAAACAGATGATTTCTACAGAAGTTAATGGAGATATAGAATTCAATATCTAGAAGTCTGGCCTCCAGTATAAGGTGTTTGAGTCACATCAAAGACGTGTCACTAAGTTGACTACTATAATAGTGGATCATTTGTTCAATAATCTCAAATCAAATCAAATTATTTTTAACACTAGCTTGGAGCTTGTCATCTCTTGTATTTTCTTTCTGAATTTCTTCTCAATTATATACCATACCAAGCCTGGATTCAACATGACACAAAGGAGAAGAAAGAATCTGAAAAAGTACAGGGATATAAAAATTTATTATAAACATCTCTTGGGAGTGTCAGCCCCTTTAATTTGCGAGAAAGTTTTAAATACAATTGCAGATTTCAAAATTTTGCATCTTTACAAATTCCTATGGTGGAGCTAAAAAAATTCCATAGTTGCTTCTATCCTTACTGTTTTTGCTAAAAAGGGCAAAAAATAACTAGTGGAAATGGCAATGCCTTGATGAACAATCAAAAGGAAGTTATGTCTGGCTTACAAAATAACTTAAAGTCAGATGATCAATTCATAATAGAAGACATAATCAATCATAAAATAAAAGATTAAACCATAAGTAACCAGGATCACATTTGTAGGACTATTGATTAACATGAACAATGACTGAAGATGATAGACAGTCAATAAAATTCCAATAGAATTTATTAACATGTTTCTGATAATTAATATATATTCACTAAATAACATTTTTCATTTTATGTTGAATGAATATACTTAATGAATTTGTTTTGATACTTCCTTGTGCTCCTTTCTTTTCCCTAATATTATCATGTATACCAGATAAATATTAATGGCCAAAATACGGTTCAGATATCAACCAGACCTTATTTAATCCAGTACAGATGTTTCAAAATCATTAGAAAGGATACATTTCCAATTAGTGAAATTTATGTTTGCATTTCTCAGTTTCTCTACCTTGTAAGAAAACTGAACTTGCTTTTGAGAGTGCATGGCCTTGTCAAGCCTCAGATGAAAACACATGGTGTCAAAGCTAAGGAGGCCAACTGGGGAAAACTGGATTGGCAGGGAAATACAACTGATTAGAAGCTGCAAAGTAAATCAGAAAATTAAGACTTGAATTCAATTAGTTCTGACAAGCTAACAACCTGGGAGCTTTTTCAGGAAATCCAAACCCAGTTGTCCTGGAGTCAGTGAAATACATAATATCAGCCCAAGAAAAAGAAGACGACTACAATGGAGAGACCGTTAGTGGACAGATGACACTGGTCATGAAGATTATGGAAAGGGAGAGGGAATCAAACTAAGAGTTAGGCAGCTAAAATGCTAAGAAGTTGGAATCCTATTGACCTTATGAGAGAAAGTTTCCACTCAAGGTCAGCATACGAAGGAATTCAAGAGTTAAAAATTCATCATATTTTATCATTTAATCAGTTAATAAATATAGCAAATTTAAAGCCAAAGTGAGCTAGAGCTGCAGAAATTAATGCCTTATAAAAGTGTGTTTATTCTTCAGGGCTTGTAACAAAAATGCTTGGGCCGTTGGACAATCAATACTGCCATGGAGTAGTTTGTATCTGATTATCCTCTTCTTTACCCTAATGAAGAATGACTTGATGTCGCATGGACATATGAGAGACTCCAGCAGGAAGTAACCAGACTGCAATAACCTTTGTAATAAGACATTTAGTGATGCAGACTTTAGACTCATGAAAGAAGTCGTGTGGCTCTGGGCCAGATTCCACCACTGACTGAGATTCAACCAGGTCTTAGGACTGAGGTGGTCTCTCAACTTCTAAAAAGACACTTTTATTAAATGTAATAGAAACAAAGTATAAAAATAAGTTTAAAGAAGGTATAGATAAAAAATTGTGATTCATGAAATAATCACTCCTGTATATCAATTATTTATGCAAGTGGGGATATTATCTATAGACTGTGAAATAATACAGAATAATGGATCATCTAAAATTTATTCATCCTTAACTTTCTGTTTAATGGAAAAATATTTTATGTTTACAGGCAAAATAGTCTTAGTGATATTTATAAATCTTAACATTTACACAGATAATCTATACAGAGAGTCTCTACAAGAATATATGAGTTTGCCATAGATGCTTTTACTGCTACAGATAACTTTGGTATGTGACATGCCTCTCCATATTCTATGATGTAAAGATGCAGCTGTTACCATCATTTTAATATTATGAGATAGACTGTAACTCAGCTGTGTGGAACTAGTAATGCTTAGATTCAATTGTTTGTCTTTATGTAATCAAACAAGAAAAGCAACAGAATTTAAAGCACACAATTTTAACTGTAAATAAAATTCTTCATTTCATCAGAAGTGTAGAGATCAGACTGTTCATTTTTTTAGGTTAAAAATGCATAACAATAGAGCTATCAAAGTATCAGAGCAGATCAAATCAGGGAAAATTGAGGAAATTACTTGGATTAAACAATTAAAACAACACATACACACACAACACAAAGCAAAGCAACTCCATATTTTACTTGAATTATCTGAGTGATTCTAGACAAACCTCTTTCTGGCTTGGGTTGCCAGCATTCCTCCTTCTCTAACATTTCATAGGGATTGTGAGTTTTGGGTGTCCCTCTACCTCTGCCAAGGGGAAATCTATTTCTTTAATTGCGTTCTGATCAAGTCAGAGCTGATTTTCCCCATGTTTCCTCTTATTTTTCTGTTCTGTGTCAAGACTCTCCTCTTTACTGACTGAGTTTCACAGCAGGGCAGTTTGCCGAGGAGAGGAGAAAAGAGGGCAAAATGATGATGGAGCTGTTATTACAACATTGCGCTAAAACACTTAAATGTAAAGTGGATGAGGGAGGCCTTATAGAGGACCTTCCAAATTATAGGGGAGAGGTTTGGAAATAAGCCTATTAATGCCAGTTTTACAAAATGATATACAAGAAATCAGTCTGTTTTTGAGTTCTGACTCTAAAGGTTTTGGTACAATAACCCTTGTTATGAGGCTTATTAACATTGTGTGAACATAAAGATTACTGTGTGAAATAGAAACAACTCCATAAATTGGGACTAATTTAAAGAGAGGGAAAAGAAAAGATTCAGGGGAGGCAAAGCCTACGTCTGTAATTTGGCTTGTCTTTCTTTAATGAGAGGATGTATACATGAAATCATCCATAATTTACTGGCATATTACCAAACATAGGGTTTCTGAATACACAAGGTAGGGCTTGAAAGCAAACCACCACTTGAAATTCAAATGCTGTGTACTCTATAATAGAGCACCTCAAATTATGAAGTTAGTTAATGAAAGATGTTCTTTCCCCAAGTGTGTCCATACAATAGAACAACAGAACCACAAACTAAGGTGTGGGAATGGGTTCTTTCTCTACAATTTATTAGAAATTCAAACTCAAAAATTAGGTGAAAGTAGTTCTAGATTACAAACCATTAAAAGTTCTTTAAGGACAAACGGCATACATTAAGGTCTTTCATAGTTATATTCAGTCAGCATGATTTGGAAACCATACTGCAATTCTGAAAATTATAAACAATCATGAATTTTTCTTTGACATGGCAACAGGGACAGGTTCTATAAAAAAGCTAATTTCCCTCACTAATATAATGTTTCTGCTTGATTTAAATATAATTGAGTTTCATAAATGGCCATTTTCTCACCTGGCTATAAATGTAAAAAGTACAGCAAAATACTGAAATGCATAAAAACAATGACATTTTAACTGGCAAATGAAAGGGAAATAGGAACTTTTTAAATATTATTTTTACAAGTATGGAAATGATATTACTAGAGAGAAAAATCTGAAGTTGTATTCTCTCTTTAAGAAGGGAATCAAACTTTATTAAAAGAAGTTGAACACAATAAGTTTAGTTTGTTCAGATAATGAATTATAAATTCCTCCCTTTGGCTGTCAAGAGAAGCAGAGGCTACAGAATATTTACAACCCTTGGAGCAAAATAAATTACATATTTACAAACTAATTATGCTGAGCAAAGGTCTAAAGTGAGATTAAATTTAGCCATGTTTTCTTAACTCTCCTAAACCCCAGATGTCTCCATGCATTTTTCCTGTCAATCAATGTAGGGAGATAAGGACTCCCTTGATGTAGAACTGTTGTATCATCCACCCAAAATGGAACTGTTCAGGTTGTCAAGAACTGTGAAACATGTCAGATAGCTATGGGAAAATACAAAGCTTGGCTAGGATAGAACTGATCATTCGAAATTACACTTCTTGTTAATCTCCTTAGATAAATCTGAAAACATAATGAAATCCCTGAAGTTTCTCACCTGAGATTCAGCTTTTGTTCTCTAAACAATTAAAACAAGACAAAAAAAGCTTTCTTTTTGAGGGAGAGAATTCTGACTCCTTTCTGCAGAAGTTTGCAATAGGCTTGAAAAAAAAAAAAAGTAATTTTTTACCTTTTTATCCCTAATGTAGAATTTTTTAGTACTTTGACTCCAGTTATTCTTTACATACATAAGAATGAATTCAGGGATAGTTTCATTATTAATGAAAAGTGTCTTTAAGTTTTCTTAAGCGGTTTATGTAAATAATCATCTCAGTTCAATTGTATTTTCATTTATTTTTGAAAATATAAATTTTTATTTTTGTACAAATTACACTATGTTTCAAGATTCCATTAGTTGCAAAAGAATATGATCTCACCTTTTTAAAAGTACCTTGGAGACTTTTATGGATCATAATATAGAACTTGTATAAATATATATTATAATATAAATAACATTTGTGGATATATTTTTATAATAAAAAATTCATATGAATATATACATTGATGAACAGGAGAAAGAAAAATTAACCACATGATTATGTGCTATTTGCGTGGGGCTTTTATTCAATGTATTGATGACACTATTTTAAAATCACAGCTCATCATTTCTGAATCTTCATAATTATTTCTTTACTATATTTCTCTTTATGTTCTTTTTCAACATGAGTATAAACTATGTATAAAAACAATATGGTCATTTAATAATTGAGTTTTAACTGATGCAAGATTTTACACAGAAGTACTTGTTGTTCCTTGAAATTAAATGGCTTCTTCTTGAAATATACTCTCTTTGTAAAAACCTTGATTTGAAAACAGAAAAGTTCCATCAAAATTATTTTCATAAACTAATCATACTTTTTAAATTTAAAATATAATATTTATTATCACATAGAAATTATTCATCTAAGGGGAGTTCAATTGATTTTTTTTAAGATCCACTTAGTATGGAAAATATGAGAGCTATATAATTACCAAAAATTTTCTTCTATAGTCTAAAACAATAGGTTTTTATAAAATACCCATGAAATCTCTTGATGATTAAAAGTAATCAGAATATTATTTTTCACTCACAAATATGCTAATTTCTCCAAATGTCTATACGAACAACATTCTTTTTTATGTTATAAGCTTTTTTGTTTTTTTTTGGCAGGGAGCATAAGTTAAGTTTTTGTGATTAAATACTCCTCTCTGTACCATGGCTATAAAAACTCTAAGCCTCATTTTAGTTATTTAACCTCTTAATAATATTTATAAATATTTTTTTCTGTTATTGATATGTCCCCTATTTTTGTATTTGAATGCTTCACTGTGAGAAGATTTTATTGTAAGAATCTTATGAGCAGAACATACATCATACATATCATACATATTATCTCCAATCCTCACAAAGCCTAGATATTTCAAATGCAGAATGAGAAGTCAATAAAGAGTTTTTGAATTGACATTTTTAAAAAAATATGCTAAACAAAAGATCATTTAAAAAACTGATCGGGGGGGACCTTCAGTATGGCAGAGGAGTAAGACGTGGAGATCACCTTCCTCCCCAGAAATACATCTACATGTGGAACAACTCCTACAGAACACCTACTGAATGCTGGCAGAAGACCTGCAACTTCCCAAAAGGCAAGAAACTCCCCCAAGTAGGGCAAAAGAAAAAAGAAAAAACAGAGACAAAAGAATAGGGACAGGACCTGCACCTCTGAGATGGAGCTGTGAAGGAGGAAACGTTTCCACACACTAGGAAGCCCCTTAACTGGTGGAGACAGGGGGTGGTGGTGGGGAAGCTTTGGAGCCATGGAGGAGAATGTAGCAACAGGGGTGCAGAGGGCAAAGCAGAGAGATTCCTAGACAGAGGATCAGAGCTGACCAGCACTCACCAGCCTGAGAGGCTTGTCTGCTCAGCCGCTGGGGTGGGTGGGTGCTGGGAGCTGAGGCTCAGGCTTCAGAGGTCAGATCCCAGGGAGAGGACAGGGGTTGCCTATGTGAAGACAGCCTGAGGGGGTGAGTGTGCCACATATAGCCTGCAGGCAGTCCAGGAAAAAGTCTGGACCTGCCTAAGAGTCAAGAGACCATGGTTTTGGGGTGCACGAGGAGAGGGGGTTCCTTCCCTGTCTGCCCACAGAAGGCAGAGCACCATCTGAAGGAGCTTCAGAGATGGACATAAGCCACGGCTATCAGCCCAGACCACAGAGATGGGCATGTAACGCTAAGGCTGCTGCCACTGCCACCAAGAATCCTGTGTGCAAGCACTGGTCACTATCCATACACCCCCACCCCTGGGAGCCTGTGCAGCTCACCCCTGCCAGGGTCCTGTGATCCAGGGACAACTTCCCCAGGAGAACACACAGCATGCCTCAGGCTGTTGCAATGCCACACTGGCCTCTACCACATTGGCTCATGCCGCATTCAGTACCCCTCCCTACCCCTGGCCTGAGTGAGCCAGAGCCCCCTAATCAGCCACTGCTTTACCCCCTCCTGTCTGGGTGGACAACAGATGCCTGAGGGCAGCCTACATGTAGAGGCAGGACCAAAGCCAAAGCTGAACACCAGTAGCTGTGCAAAGAAGAGAAATGGAAATTTCTCCTTGCAGCCTCAGGAGCAGTAGATTAAATCCCACAATCAACTTGCTGTACCCTGAATCTGTGGAATACCTGAATAGACAATGAATAGTCCCAAAATTGAGGCGGTGGACTTTGGGAGCAATGGTAGACTTGGAGTTTGCTGTCTGTGACTGATTTGTTTCTGATTTTTATGTATATCTTAGTTTAGTTTTTAGAGCTTGTTATTACTGGTGGATTTGTTTATTGGTTTGGTTGCTCTCTTCTTTTTTATTTTATTTTAATAGGAACATACATATTGATAATTACCTTAAATGTAAATGGATTAAACACTCCAACCAAAAGAAAGAGAGGGGCAGAATGGATACAAAAACAAGACCTGTACATATGCTGTCTACAAGAGACTCACTTCAGACCTAGGGACACATACAGACTGAAAATGAGAGGACGGAAAAAGATATTCCATGTAAATGGAAATCAAAAGAAAGCTGGAGTAGCAATTCTCATATCAGACAAAATAGACTTTAAAATAAAGACTGTTACAAGAGACAAAGAAGAACACTACATAATGATCAAGGGATCAATCCAAGAAGAAGATATAACAATTGTAAATATTTATGCACCCAACATAGGAGCACCTCAATACATAAGGCAAATGCTAACAGCCATAAAAGGGGAAATCAACAGTAACACAATCATACTAGGGGACTTTAACACCACACTTTCACCAATGGACAGATCATCCAAAATGAAAATAAACAAGAAAACACAAACTTTAAATGACACATTAGACAAATGGACTTAATTTATATTTATAGAACATTCCATCCAAAAACAACAATACACTTTCTTCTCAAGTGCTCATGGAACATTCTCCAGGATAGATTATATCTTGGGTGACAAATCAATCTGTGGTAAATTTAAGAAAATTGAAATCATATCAAGTATCCTTTCCAACCACAATGCTGTAAGACCAGATATCAATTACAGGAAAAAAACTGTAAAAAATACAAACGCATAGAGGCTAAACAATACAATACTGAAAAACCAAGAGCTCACCGATGAAATCAAAGAGGAAATCAAAAAATATTTAGAAACAAATGACAACAAAAACACGACAACCCAAAGCCTATGGGATGCAGCAAAAGCAGTTCTAAGAGGGAAGTTTAGAGCAATACAATCCTACCTCAAGAAACAGGAAACATCTCAAATAAACAATCTAATCTTACACCTAAAGCAATTAGAAAAAGAAGAACAAAAAAATCCCAAAGTTAGCAGAAGGAAAGAAAACATAAAGTTCAGATCAGAAATAAATAAAAAAGAAATGAAGGAAACAATAGCAAAGATCAATAAAACTGAAAGCTGGTTCTTGGAGAAGATAAACAAAATTGATAAACCATTAGCCAGACTCATCAAGAAAAAAAGGGAGAAGACTCAAGTCAACAGAATTAGAAATGAAAAAAGGAGAAGGAACAACTGACACTGCAGAAATACAAAAGATCATGATAGATTACTACAAGCAACTATATGCCAATAAAATGGACAACCTAGAAAAAATGGACAAATTCTTAGAAAAGCACAACCTTCTGAAACTGGACCAGGAAGAAATAGAAAATATAAACAGACCAAACACAAGCACTGAAATTCAAACTGTGATGAAAAATCTTCCAACAACAAGAAGTCCAGGAACAGATGGCTTCAAAAGCGAATTCTATCAAACTTCTAGAGGAGAGCTAACATCTATCCTTCTCAAACTCTTCCAAAATATAGAAGAGTTTTGAAGAGTTTGGTATCACCCTGATACCAAAACCATATAAAGATGTCACAAAAAAAGAAAACAACAGGCCAATATCACTGATGAACATAGATGTAAAAATTCTCAACAAAATACTAGCAGACAGAATCCAACAGCACATTAAAAGGATCATACACCATGATCAAGTGGGGTTTATCCTAGGAGCACAGGGATTCTTCAATATACAAAAATCAATCAGTGTGAAACACCATATTAAGAAAATGAAGGATAAAAAATAATATGATAATCTCAATAGATGCAGAAAAAGCTTTTGACAAAATTCAACACCCATTTATGATAAAATCTCTCCAGAAAGTAGGCATAGAGGGAACCTACCTCAACATAATTAAGGCCATGTATGACAAATCCACAGACAACATCATTCTCAGTGGGAAAAACTGAAAACATTTCCTCTAAGATCAGGAACAAGACAAGGTTGCCCACTCTCACCACTATTATTAAAATAGTTTTGGAAGTTTTAGCCACAGCAACCAGAGAAGAAAAAGAAATCAAAGGAATGCAAATTGGAAAAGAGGTATAACTGTCACTCTTTGCAGATAACATGGTACTATACACAGAGAATCCTAAGGATGCTACCAGAAAACCACTAGAGCTAATCAGTGAATTTGGTAAAGTAGCAAGATACAAAATTAATGCACAGAAATCTCTTGCATTCCTGTACATTAATGGCAAAAAATCTGAAAGAGAAATTAAGGAAACACTCCCATTTGCCATTGCAACAAAAACAATAAAATTCCTAGGAATAAACCTACCTAAGGAGACAAAAGACTTGTATGCAGAAAACTATATGACACTGATAAAAGAAATTAAAGACAATACAAACGGATGGAGAAATATACCATGTTCCTGGATTGGAAGAATCAACATTTTGAAAATGACTATACTACCCAAAGCAATCTACAGATTGAATGAAATCCCTATCAAACTACTAATGTCATTTTTCACAGAACTAAAACAAAGAATTTCACAATTTGTATGGAAACACAAAAGACCCCAAATAGCCAAAGCAATCTTGAGAAAGAAAAGTGGAGCTTGAGGAATCAGGCTCCCTGACTTCAGACTATACTACAAAGGTACAGTAATCAAGATTGTAGGCTACTGGCCAAAAAACAGAAATATAGATCAATGGAACAGGATAGAAAGCCCAGAGATAAACCCACACACATATGGTCACCTTATCTTTGATAAAGGAGGCAAGAATATACAGTGGAGAAAAGACAACCTCTTCAATAAATAGTGTTGGGAAAACTGGACAGCTAAATGTAAAAAAATGAAGTTAGAACACTTCCTAACACCATACAGAAAAAATAAACTCAAAATGGATTAAAGACCTAAATGTAAGGCCAGACACTATAAATCTCTTAGAGGAAAACATAGGCAGCACACTCTATGATGTAAATCACAGCAAGATCCTTTTTGACCCACCTCCTAGAGAAATGGAAATAAAAACAGAAATAAACAAATGGGACCTAATGACACTTAAAAGCCTTTGCATAGCAAAGGAAACCATAAATAAGACAAAAGACAACCCTCAGAGTGGGAGAAAATATTTGCAAATGAAGCAACTGACAAAGGATTAATCTCCAAAAATATACAAGCAGCTCATGCAGCTAAATATCAAAAAAACAAACAACCCAATCCAAAAACGGGCAGAAGACCTAAATAGACATTTCTCCAAAGAAGATATACAGATTGCCAACAAACATAAAAGGATGCTCAACATCACTAATCATTAGAGAGATGCAAATCAATACTACAATGAGGTATCAACTCACACTGGTCAGAATAGCCATCATAAAAAAAATCTACCAATAATAAATGCGGAAGAGGGTGTGGAGAAAAAGGAACCCTCCTGCACTGTTGGTGGAAATGTAAATTGATACAGCCACTATGGAGAACAGTCTGGATGTTCCTTAAAAAATTAAAAATAGGACTACCCTATGACCCAGTAATACCAGTACTGGGCATATACCCTGAGAAAACCACAATTCAAAAAGTCATGTACCACATTGTTCATTGCAGCACTATTTACAATAGCCAGGTCATGGAATCAACCTAAGTTTCCATCAACAGATGAATGGATAAAGAAGATGTGACACATATATACAGTGGAATATTACTCAGCCAAAAAATGAATGAAATTGGGTCATTTGTTGAGACGTGGATGGACCTAGAGTGTGTCATACAGAGTGAAGTAAGTCAGAAAGAGAAAAATACCATATGCTAACACATATATATGGAATCTAAAAAATATATATATGGTCCTGAAGAACCTAGTGGCAGGGCAGGAATAAAGATGCTGACGTAGAGTATGGACTTGAGGACACAGGGAGGGAAAGGGTAAGCTGGAACAAAGTAAGAGAGTAGCATTGACATTTATACACTACCAAATATAAAATAGATAGCTAGTTGGACGCAGCTGCATAGCACAGGGAGATCAGCTCAGTTCTTTGTGCCCACCTAGAGGGGTGGGATAAGGAGGGTGGGAGGGAGACACAAGAAGGAAGGGATATGGGGATATATGTATACACATAGCTGATTCACTTTGTTATACAGCAGAAACTAACTCAACATTGTAAAGCAATTATACTCCAATAAAAATGTTAAAAAGAAAGAAAAAAGTGATCCAATAAAGGACACTTGCTAAATCTACAGTTGTTATCCTTTATCATTAATTTATTGACTCTCTTCTTGTGTTGCTGAATAATTAAAGCACATTTTACTTCTCCAAGTAAAACTTTTTGCCTGTGCAAAAAATCCACCATTCAATTCCCATTTGAGGGTGTGTCATTGAATACTTAGACTTGACCAGTTTGGGTGTACTCTACATATCATAGATAAATAAATGGAGGCTCAGAAGATCAACCAGCCAATAAATGCAAAGCTTGAATTCTATCTTAAAGTTAAAGCTTTGTATTGTCCCACATTTGTATCCCAGCCTGTAAAACCAGAGTACAGAAAATCACTTGTAAGCAAGGAATCTAAAAAGTCCTCATAAACCTGAACATGAGAAATATGTATTCTCTCTTCTCAAAGACATTAATTACATATAAAAATAAAAACTATAATAAAAATGATAATTCTGTATATACTTTTCAAGATTTAACCTAAGCTTTTAGAGGGCACAACCTCTTTCTTAGAATATTTTACTTATTCCTGTATTCTTGGATTCTCATCAGAATGAACAATGTAAATCCATGCTGATGATCTTCATAAATTCTCGTCACTATAAGCTGGATACAACTCAGTGATTTTTTTCTTTATAGTTCACAGGAGCATATTATATTTACAGCAAGATGCAATAATGAGAATTCAGGGCAAATCAGATTAAACAATCTGATTATTAAGAGTTCTGATTCTGGGCTTCCCTGGTGGCACAGTGGTTGAGAGTCCGCCTGCCGATGCAGGGGACGTGGGTTCGTGCCCCGGTCCAGGAAGATCCCACATGCCGTGGAGCGGCTGGGCCCGTGAGCCATGGCTGCTGAGTCTGTATGTCCGGAGCCTGTGCTCCGCAACGGGAGAGGCCACAGCAGTGAAAGGCCCGCGTACTGCAAAAAAAAACAAAAACAAAAACAAAAAAACAACAAAAAAAAGAGTTCTGATTCTTAAGCCTTTCACTTTAGAAAAGAGACATTTACCAGTCACTTCTGCCTATTGTGCATTTTGGCCAATTTATTCTTTCATTTTTATGTATTTTTAAATACTAAATTAAAAAGTTTATTTTATGTATCTCATTAAAGGTTCCTAGACACATTTCCAAATAAAGAGGAATGAACTGGTCTTGCTGTATCATTTATGTTCTCTGTTGCACCAAACCATACAGACAGTCCAGAAATTCCCTTACAATGCAAGTAAGATTCTGAACTAATGCAGCAAGTGCAACTTGGGCAGTTTTTTTCCCCAGAGTTTTTAGTTTTTCTAAACTTTTTTCTTTCTCCATTTTCAAGGTCAAATATATTAATATGAATGCTTGCCATTTATATTTTAGCTGTTTTCAGATCCCTAAAATCTAGTGACAAAAATTTTATTTGTAAATAATATTTTCAGCATTCAACACAAATATTACATTATATTTCTATATAGCTATTTTGAAAGGTATTAAGATCTTTTGACTTGGAGCATTTTAAAATATGTCTTTTTTGGAGAATTTAAATTATGAAGCAGATAATTACATGGTTAAACATCCATGTGCATAATTCACTTTCTTATGAATACTTCCTACAAACTGAAAATGCTCATCTGAACAATTCCACTGGAATCCATCATAAAAATTGTTTTAAAAAATAATCTGAATCTTAACTTTTAAAGCACAGAGAAACAGTGTCTATATGTTAAAGTTTCAATGAATATTAAGAAATGCAACTGTTAAGGGAGGATTCTAGGAAAGAGGTGGAGTCAGAAGCACCAGGTATCTGTCTCCCCACCTAGACAACAATTGTACTGGAAGAATCTGTTTGATGAAGATAGTTTGGAATTCTGGACACTATTAAAGTCCTGAAACTTCTAGAAGAAGACATGGACAGTAAATTATGGTAAATTTTGGTCATTTCAGGTGTCAGCAGCTACCATCCCCACCTCAGCCAAGTAGTAGCTGTACATGTGCTCCTGCAGCAACTCGTACACAGCTTGTGGGAGCCAGGGTTGGTAAAAAGCACCCTGTTTTGCAAATATTGAGATCTTGCTCTGATCTTTGGTTGCTGCCTTTGATCACAGAGGTGGGGAGCTTTTGATCACAGAGGTGGGCAGCCACTGTTGTTGCAATTCCCCACATTTGTTGCTGCCCCTTCTCCTCTGGCTGAAATGACTCCCTGGTGATTTAGAAGACTGGCACACTGAAAAGACCTTAGGTTTACATCTTGGCACAGACCCAACCTACAACAATAATTTTTAAAAAATCAAAATAACCAATAACAATAAGAGTTAACCATGGGGAAGAAGGAGGATCTGATTTCCAGAGTTACCACATTATTACATTCAAATGTCCGATTTTCAACATAAAATCACAAGGCTTGCAAAGAAACAGGGAAACATGGTCCAGTTAAAGGAAATCAGCAGAAATTGTCCCTGAAAAAGACCTCATGGCAGATATACTAGACAAAGACATTGAAACAACTGTGTTAGACATGCTTAAATAACTACAGGAAGATGTGGACAAAGTCAAGAAAACAATGTATGACCAAAATGGAAATACCAATAAAGAGAGAAAACCTAAAAAGA
This sequence comes from Delphinus delphis, assembly GCF_949987515.2. Lineage (NCBI taxonomy): Eukaryota > Metazoa > Chordata > Mammalia > Artiodactyla > Delphinidae > Delphinus > Delphinus delphis. The sequence goes on from NC_082686.1 coordinate 22,717,484, forward strand.
AACCAAAACATAATTCTGAAGCTTAAAACTGCAGTAACTGAAATGAAAGATTCATCAGATGGATTCACAGGCAGATATGAAAGAGCAGAAGAATCAATGAATTTAAAGATAAGACAATGGAAATCCTTGAATTAGAGGGAGAGAAATGAAAGATTGAAGACAAGTAAACAGAGCCCACTGTCCCAGGGACCAGTGGACATGGACACAACCAAGTGGACAAATAGCACACTGTAAGAGTTCCAGAAAGAAAACTGAGAGAAAGAGACAGAGAATACTGGAGAAATAACTCCTGAAAATTTCAGTCATGAATATTAACATTCAAGAAGCTCAATGAATTTCATGGCAGAGGAACTCAAAGAAGGCCACACCAAGACACATTATAATCAAATTTTCAAAACACAAAGAAAAAGAGAGAATCTTCAAAGCAGCAAGAAAGAAGTGACTCATCACATATAGGGGATCCTCAATAACATCATCAGCATATTTCTCATCAGAAACTTTAGAGAACAAAAGGCAGTGGAATAAATTATTTAAAGCACTGAAAGGAAAAAAAAAACTGTTGTGTATCTGGCAAACCTGTCTATCAAAAATGAGGGAGAAATTAAGACATTCCAGATAAACAAAGGTTGAGGAAGTTTGTTACCACTAGACTTGCCCTGAAAAAAATACTCAAGGGAGTCCTGCAAGATGAAATGAAAGGACACTAGACAGTAACTAAAGCCATATGAACAAATACAGTTCTCAATGAAGATAAATACATGGACAATTATAAAATAGTACTACTGTAGAAATGGTTTGTAACTGCACTGATTGTTTTTGACATTAAGAGACTATTACATTCAGAAATATTTTTCTAATAGCTAGTATTATTGTGACTTTTTTCTGTAACTCCAAATTTTGTTTTCTACACAATTTAACAGACTAATGTGTTTAAAATAATTATCCCAGTTCATGTTTGGGCACACAATGTATAAAGATGTAAAGTTGTGATATCAACAATCAAAAGAATGGGGATGGAGCTGTAAAGGAACTGAGTGTTTGTACATTATTGAAGTTAAGCTGGTATGAATTCAAATTAGACTGTTACAATTTTAGAATAAGTGAAATCCCATGGTAACCAAAAACTAAAATAGCTATAGGATAAACATAAAAGGAAATGCAAAAGGAATTTAAATATCTCAGTACAAAAAGAAATTGACTAAACACAAAAGAAGACAACAATGCAGAAAATGAGGACCAAAAAAAGCTATAAGGCATATAGAAAACAAATAGAAAAATGATAGAAGTAACTCCTTGTTGGTAATTACTTTAAATGTAAATGGATCAAACTCTCCAATGAAATGACAGAGTAGGCAGAATGACTAACATCATATTACCCAACTTTAAGCTGTCTCTAGGGAATCACTTTAGATTCAAAGACTAAACAGAGACTAGGTTGACAGTGAAGGGATGGAAAAAGATTATCAATGCAAATAATAACCAAAAGAGAGCAGGGATGGCTATATTAATATCAGACAAAATAGACTTTAAGTCCAAAAATGTTACAAGAGAAAAAGAATGACATTATGCACTAATAAAATTTACAATACAGCAAGAAGATGTAACTATTATAAACATTTACATACTACTGAAATATCATCATATGTGAAACAAAAACTGACAGAAATGAAGGGAACAATAGTTTTAAAATAAGAGTTGGAGACTTCAATATACTACTCAATAATGGAATAATCAAACAGATGATAAGTAAGGAAATAGAGGACTTAAACAACAAAATAAACCAACTAGATCTAACAGACATATACAGAACACTACCTCAAAACAACAGCAAAACATTTTCAAGTGCAATGGGGCATGTTTCAAGATACACCATATGTCAGGCCACAAATTAAGACTTAGGAAATTTAAAAAGACAAACAGCATGCAAAGTACCTTCTATGACCATAACAAGATGATGTTAGAAATTGGTAACAGAGAAAACCTCAAAAATTCACAAAATAGTGGAAATTAAACATCACATTCTGAAAACCAAGGAGTTAAAAAAGAAATCATAAGGGCAGCTAGAAAATACTTAGAGATGAATGTAAATGAAAACAACATATACCAAAAACATAGGGAAAGCAGAGCTAAGGGGGAAATTTATAGCTCTAAATGCTTACATTAAAAAAAAAAAAAAACAGGGAAGATGTCAAATCAACAACCTAGCTTTACAACAAAAGGAATAAGAAAAAGAACTGACTAAACTCAAAGCTAGCAGAATTAAGGAAATAATAAAGATTAGAAGAGAGATAAATGAAACAGCGAATAGAAAAACAACAGAGAAAATTAATGCTATCAAAATTGGTTCTTCAAAAAGATCAACAGGGCTTCCCTGGTGGTGCAGTGGTTGAGAGTCCGCCTGCCAATGCAGGGGACACGGGTTTGTGCCCCAGTCCAGGAGGGTCCCACATGCCGCGGAGCGGCTCGGCCCGTGGGCCATGGCCACTGAGCCTGCGCGTCCGGAGCCTGTGCTCCGCCATGGGAGGGGCCACAGCAGTGAGAGGCCCGCGTACCACACACACAAAAAAAGATCAATAAAGTTGAAAAACCTTTAGCTACATAGACTATGGCTAAAAATAGTTGAAAAATAAGATTAAAAATGAAAGTGGAGACATTACTACTGATTCTACAGAAATAAAACAGATTATAAGAGAGTACTATGAACAACTGTATGTCAACCAATTGGATAACCTAGATGAAATGGACAAATTCCTAGAAACACAAAATCTACCAAGGCTAAATCATGAAGTAATAGAATGAAAATACTTATAGCTAGTAAGAAAATTGAGTCCGAAATACAAAATATTTCATGGCAAAGGAAAAGCTGTGAACTCAATGGCTTCACTGATAAATTTATATTTAAAGAAGGACTAATACCAATTTTTTGGTAAATTTTCTTTAAAAAGAGCAGGAAACACTTCATAACTAATTCTATGAGGCCAGCGTTAATCTAATATCAAAACCAGACAGATATTGGGACTTCCCTGGTGGTCCAGTGGTTAAGACTCCATGTTTCCACTGCACGGGGCAAGGGTTCAATCCCTGGTTTGGGGAACAGATCCCACATGCGGCATGGCATGGCCAAAAAAAAAAAAACCACCACAAAACAGAAAATCAGACAGATACTATCAAAATAAAACTACAAACCACTATTCTTCATGAACATTGATGCAAAAATCCTCAACAAAATACTAACAAATCAAATTCAGCAGCATATTAAAAGGAATATATAAAATGACGAGCAGAATTCATTCCTGGAATGCAAGCATGTTTCAACACACAAAAATTAATCAATGTAGTACACCATAATTATAGGATGAAGGAAAAAAAAAACCCACCATGATCATCTCAATTGATGTAGAAAAATCATTTGACAAAATTCAACACTCTCTCATGATAAAAATACTCAAAAACTAGGAATGGAAAGAAACTACCTCAACATAATAAAAGCCATATGTTAAAAACCTACAGTGAATCATCCTCAATGATAAAAGATTGAAATATTTCCTCTAAGATCAGGAGGCATAAGGCAAGGATGCCTGCTTTCACCATGTCTGTTTAACACAGTTCTGGGAGTTCTAGCTAGAGCAATTAGGCAAGAAAAGTTCTTTCTACGTGTTCCTGTGTCACAACAGGAACCAGCTGTGGAAATTAAGATCTCTGGCAAAATACTCCAGATTGAGGCAGATTTATGGAATACATTCATTTTTCTGTCTTGTGAAAAATACGCTGTCCATTGACATGTCCAATTGCACAAGCATGATCTTTTACCTAAGGAGATCTCCTTTCTTCTTTAATGTTAGGTGAGCCAGTTGCAGCAGCACATGTCATAAGTGTTTGGACAATGCCTTTTGGTATGAAGAGTGGGCAGAAAATTAGGAATAATTATGACTGCTTTTTAGAGGAAGATAATTATCTCTATTTTCTCAATAGTCTACTTAAGTCTAAACTTAAAAATGCTACAACATGTATTTTAAAAATTTTAGTAGATGGCATGAAGGTTTATTAATATAAACAGAATTAGGTTTTATAAGACAGATAATTAGGTTATAATTACATAACATTAATTCCCAGAAAAGCTTGTGGAATCTCTGGAGACTCCAAAGAACGAAGAAAACAACCAACTTGCTTAGGTGGTTTTATTTAATTTAGCTTGGTTATGGTGATAATTCACAGATGTTCGGAAACAGTTAATAACATAATTTTATTTTAGTATAAGCAAAGTTCGTAATTAAGTGGTACATTAATTCATCTTAGGTGATACAGAATATTCAAAGGTCTATACAATATGGTACACAGGTTCTCAGATGTGCAGTCAAGATGGAGAGATACGACTCATATCTTAATACTTATATTATGAGGTGATCACTGGAAAAGACTGATATAAGCAATATTTACTAAAGAGTTGCAAAAGAATGTAAAATATTTCTACTAAAAGATAATCAAATAAATTGTTACAAAGAAGCTCAAATTTATATTGGGCCTTGAAGGATGGATAAAAAAGAGTAGAAGGAGTAACAGAAACTCAAGCATGGCCATAAGAAAGTAGAATGCACATTTGGCACAATGAGTGGACTGGTTTTGATGTGCCAAGTGTTTTTTTAAGGGAACATTTTGAGATAAAGAAGCAAAGACACATGAAGCACACACATACACACGAACACATAATACATATTTGCATATACATATATGTATACTTAGTATTGCCACTCATTTATTAAATGTGATTATTTGAATCATAATTTATATCATTCAATTGGAGAAAGAGAATTATTTTTCAGCTTACCTTTATGCATACTAATGGCTGATCTTTTATATTTCTTTGAATATGAGAATCCTATTTTAAATATCACTGCTGTATACAATAGTGATTTTTAAAAAAGGACAGGAGAAAAAATCAAAGCAGTACATTAGTAGTTTAAAATGTTTACCAGACCTTAATATGTAGAAAAAGGAGCACATGAGGTGGCAACAGTAGGAAAAAGTAAGAGCATTATCTCCATGGTACACACATGTTACTAAAGAGCTGAGAACCAGAGTGGTACCAGTCTCTGAAACCACTTCTGATCATGCCAGTCCACGGTGTTCATCCTCCCCTTGGAAGATGGTACTACTGAAGAAGGCATTAGAACATTTCCAATGAAAGAATCTTGAGCCATTTAGTCTATAAAGGAAAAGCTCTATACTCTCTTTAAACTCTGAGTATATTTATATACAATAATAGAGAAAATAGTGTTCATAATAAAAATTTTAATAATATAAAATAAAATAATTTTTAATATAGTTAAATATTGTTGGACATGATTTCAAAAATTTTAGGGGAACAAAATTTAAATATGTCTTCTAAAGATCCCTATCATTTAAATTCACTATACAAATAATCATGATGGTTAGCCCATAGGGATTTCTCACTGAAATTAAGAAGAATTTGTAAGCTATGTTCTAGCAAAGATTTTATTTACACTAAACACTAAAGTGTCCAGAAGAGTGTATTTTTCAGCAGTGAGATGGGTTCTAATGTTTTAAAGTGTCTAGGATCTATGAATACTTTCATCCACCTGTGGATTAAATTCCTATAAGGCACTCATGAAATATTCATGTTTCTTTTCTCACTCCTCACAAACATCTTCCCTATATAAATTAATTTCATTTCTTCATAACCTTTATATCTGTGATTCATAAAATTATAACCACACAGAAAAGCTCTTTATTTTACTAAAAAAATTTTTTAAATTATTTGTATAAAAGCTCTGTCATTACAGCAGAGACAAGGCTGAGTACAGAATTTTGTATGAATTTGTGTCTTCATCTTGACATATGTGAGGAAGTTTCCAGCAGACAAGTAATTTTACTTAATACTGCTATTTCACACAATTTTCCCCTTAGTTTAGTTCCCTCTATACTTTTTTCTACATAATTTAAATTCATTAAGATTTCAATTATATATGTTTGTAATTTAGTTTGGGTTCTTTTTATGGGCGCACTGGAAACAGTCCAAGACATTCTTGTTTTGAATTTTAACATACAGACCTCTTTCCCCTACATGCAAATTCTAACAGATTTCCTTTAACTTAAAATGTGAAATGACTGTGGATTACATTTTTCTTCCTTTTTTTGCAATTCATAAGAGTTTATTGCACTTGTATTTAACATAGATGATTTTTGCAGTCAATTTTTCTTTTGCCTTTCACCATGTGAAATATAGCCATTTAGAAATGATAGCCAATTTTATTTAGGCATATTTATGTTGGAAATAGTATAATCATAAAAATATTTATTGTAAAGAATCTTAAAAAAGCATTGGAGCTTATTAAGTTTTAAAAATCTTTAGCAGCTTAGAGCTGACACTAAATAATGATTATTTTAAATTATTTCTAAAATTGTGAAACTGAATAGTATGACATGTGGAGGGAAATCCAGTTTCACTCAGGCAACTATAAGTAACATGGATTCAAAGAAACATTGGAATAAAAATCTTAAAGTGTAATTTGAAATGATGTTAAAATATCTTTTAGCTATTGGGAAACTACAAAATTATTTTTAAAAACCCACAAAAAACAGAAAACAAGCAAGCAAACCAGAACACCCTTTTAGACCCATTTCATCACAAGTGGTAGGCAAAAAAGTTTGCTGAGAAATGATATATTACATGAAGTAGCTATCACAGATTCATGTCATTGGATCACATGAATTCTTTAATCATTGTTTATGAAAGATATCTGCTAATACATCACGAAAGAAAATGTATAGCAATATATGTTTTGAGAACACACATAAAAGAAAAAACACAAAGATAAGAGAAAAAGAAAAAAAGAAAATTCATTTTTTATAGTTAAACCACTCTGTGTGTGTGGTTTGAAAGGAGAGGCGACAGAAAAGACCTAAAAGTATCATCATGTTATATGCAGTGATATCTCCCGAGGTGCATTTCCAAAAAAAAATTAAAAAGGAAGTTTTTAAGTAACATAAAGACATATCGATTATTTCTTTATTTTTAGTGGCACCATAACACAACATAGAAAACTCCCCATAAATTTAGGAAAGTCACAACTTAGATAACATCATAATATGGCAAAATGCATGTGAAGAAATATTTGTGTGGGCTTACTCTAGTTAAAGTTTGATACTCATTCTCATTATTTTTAATCTATATTTTATTTTATTTTTATTTATTTTTTTTTTGTGGTACACGGGCTTCTCTCTGTTGTGGCCTCTCCTGTTGCGGAGCACAGGCTCCAGACACGCAGGCTCAGCGGCCATGGCTCACGGGCCCAACCGCTCCGCGGCATGTGGGATCTTCCCGGACCGGGGCACGAACCCACGTCCCCTGCATCGGCAGGCGGACTCTCAACCACTGGGCCACCAGGGAAGCCCTACTCTATATTTTAAATAATCACTGGCCTTCTTTTTAAATACTAACAAAAGCAAAATGTTTCATACTCAACAATGATCAAGGAAGAAATTTTATAGGCAATAACTTTCACAAAATGTTTCCATTAACAATTACTTTCTTTTTGAGTTTTGTAATTCAGATTAAAAGAAGCCCAATCCTGTATATTTTCATTAAAAAATTAATTGACAATTAATGAAAATATGACCTCTTACATTATTATGTACTCCGTTTAGAGATGTAGCACTGTACATATACAACATGTTCCTCAATTACCAATGAAGAATCCAGGAGCTATTGAATAACCTGAAATCTACTGCATAACTAGTGGGGTCTTAAACAACAAAATTTTAGGTGGATATCAAATAGCATGCTTCCCATTATAGAACTGGTTGGATCAAATTACTTTATGGATTCTAATAGGTTCTTTTATGCAATGCAGAAATATCTACCAATAAGCAGAGCTGCCATATTGAATAATACTGACCTCATAATAAATGTAAATAGCTCTTCTTGTAGTTGTATATGATACAATATATGCAACCTTACACTGTGTCCATAGCGAATGGCCTTTGTTATTCTGGTCCTTGTTGAGAAAAACTGTCAAGTTTTGAAGTTTAAGCTTATATTCAAAATTTCCTCTGAGTATGCATATGACACTAGCCAGTTTCCAAGATAATTGTGATATTTTTTCCTCACTAGCCACGCAATAAAGCAGGGAATTTAGCTTATTATAGGTACTAATCATTACTCAGTAAGAAACATTGATATGCTCATTTTTCTAAAGGGGAATTGTCAATATTATAACCATCAATATATTAATGAATTAATTTTAATATAATATTGTCTGTGCTTTAAAACTTGAAAAAGCCCAAATGTAAAAATTATTACACAAAAACAATAAATATCTGTATATAAAGATGAGATGGCAAGTGGAGGTAAACTGATTAGACCTACAGAACTCAGGAAAGTCTCAGAAATTTTAAGTCCAAAACATGGGAACAAAGAAATGGATGATCACCAAACATTTGAACAACTGTACTTTCACGTTCTTGTCTCAGATTTAAGGGAAGGTGAATTCCTCTCTCTCAACAGAAGATGAAAGGTTTATTAACTAGATAAAATGAACCAAGAAAGCTTAGACTATGGGGTTATAAATATGAGGGAGTTTGGAGCTGATGAGCTGGCAAAAATTTGTGGGATACCATCTAACATAAACTGCTTTTCCACAAAGCTCCAGTAGTCAAATATGTAGATAATAACTAAAAATCCTCAAAAAAGATATCTACAAACAGCTGACATTTCACAAACCTTTGTTGATGGGGAATCATAAACCCATCTGATCACAAAGCTTGGGAAGCCCTGCCCTTGCAAACGGAGCCTAGTGGTGTTTTTTTTCTCTTTGAGGTATACACATCCAGACAAGGATCACCAAATATTTGAGAAAAGTTTCCAATATGAATGACAGAGAATAAAATCAATAACAATAATAACAACAAAATAAGTCTAGGAAAAAAATTAGGGAACAGAAACAACTTTGAAAACAGACTATAATTACAATTAACAGAGAGAGAATATATAGTACTCATGAAATATGAAATGATCAGAGAATGAAAGATTTAGAAATTTTAAAATTGACAGAAAAATTGAAAAATATAAATGTTAAAATGAAAAAAAAATAGTAGAGTAGCACTAATCTTCAACCTATTTCAATTTAAACTTCTATTCAAAACCAGTTTGCTGATCTATCAGACACAGGCATGTATTGTATAAATCCAAACACACACTTCAAAACAATCTTGGAAAAGATGCTTATTGAATACTACTTTTCAAAAAAAAGAAAATGGCTTTCTCTACCATATAAATTGATTTTTTTCTTTCAAATTTTACTTAAACAGATTCTTTGCTAAAATTAAAGCCTGGATAAAAAGTTTGGAATTATATGTAATAATGAAGCATGCTCATAATTTTTTTTGTGTGTGTGTGTGGTACGCGGGCCTCTCACTGTTGTGGCCTCTCCCGTTGCGGAGCACAGGCTCCGGACACGCAGGCTTAGCGTCCATGGCTCATGGGCCCAAGCCTCTCCGCGGCATGTGGGATTTTCCCAGACCGGGGCACGAACCCGTGTCCCCTGCATCGGCAGGCGGACTCTCAACCGCTGCACCACCAGGGAAGCCCGCATGCTCATAATTTTAACTATAGTGTTTACAAACTAAATACTATAATGTTAAAATTACATCTAAAATTTAAATATACACACTGAAATTGCATCCTGCAAAGCCACATTGAAGGTTCAGTGGAACTACACAATGACAGGACTAAAAAATCCAACTGTGTATTTATTTCCAAATTGTAATCAATAACTATATCCCTTTATTAGTGAAAATGGCAAGAATTTGGAAAAATAAAAGTTTCAATGGAATTTTATTTAGATAATGCTCTTATTTTCAAATAAATGTTATCTCCCTTATTTTCAGGAACAAAGGGAAATTCTGCTATAAGCTTAGACCCAAATAAAGCAGAGCATGTAATAATTTTGGTAGACATGGAAGGACCTCTATGTGTGATTCTAGCTGGCTAACCATTTCACAAATCAAAAGAAAGAGATTATGTTATTTGAGAGAACTGTTTTATGTTCTGTTAAAAATAACTTGATATTTTAAAATATTAATTTTTCATTTTGAATTTGAAGACTGAAAAATGAGTAGCTGTTTTGCAAGATTATGATTTTCTCTTCATTTGTGCCCAATGAGGTGTATAGAACACACTTACAAAATGTTAAATGATATGGTAATGAATGTCATGTAGCCCTCCCAGCCAAACAGTGCTACACCTGTAAAACATGATTTTCACTCAAAATTAAATGTCAGAATGACTCACATTCTATATTTGAATAGTTTAAGTTTTTGATTTATGATTTATTCACAATTATCTATGCTTTGAAAATTAGTTTTGTGTCACATCAGTGATTGGGATGGTCAGTAAGGCTTCAGCTAAATCTTGGAGAATATAGTAATAGGTCTAGGCTTCAACTGACCCCTAAGCCTAGGACCAGGTACAGAGTGAGCAAGTGTAATTCATAGGAAATTAATTAGTGAGTCATTTAGAATCAGAATCTACTAACAGGAAAATTATGATGCTAAAATTTTCCTGCTGAATGACATTACAATCAAGTGAGAACTGATATTTATTTCTATGTCATGATATCAGCAATTAGAAGCAGATACATGAACAGTATATAATGAATTACAGATATTTATGAACAAGGAAAAGTAACTAAACATCCACTAAACTAATGTAAATTAGAAAAACATAAAGCCACTCTGAGGGCAAAAAAAAAGTAGTAGCTGAAACGTTCATGACCATATGCACGTGTCTTTTCATAGATAAACCTAAATCTATCTTTTAACAAATGCCTAAAAGGCAATGAGTATAATTATGTTTTAAAAAGCTCTTAAAGTTTAAGATGAATGATTAGCACAAACTATAAAACAAATACACAAAATTAGCATTTTTTTCACTATTTAAAAGTATATGAGTGCCTTAAAATATATCTTCAGAGTTTCAGCATAGGGTTACTTACACAGCCAGAGAAACAAGTTTTCTAAGTACAATTACAGATTATACATATCATTTTCAAAAGTCTGTGTAAATGTACATATTATCTCACAGAAAAGAAAGGCAAACTCTAAACTATCAAAATTGAAGTGGACAGGGAGATATGAAACTAGAGGAGTAGCAATGGAACTGCATTTCTATCAATTCTGCAGTCCTGTTGAAAACATCACTGGTATTCAGATAACTGAGAGCTTTCACACAGACTGATTTTGAATATCATCACTGGGAAAAGAAGATATGAGAGAGATTTGAGGATGGGACTCCTGCATGGAGCCAGGAACGTCTGAGTTCTTGGATGAAACTCAAAGTGTGAGCTAGAAAACACACACATACACACACACACACACACACACACACACACAGAAGACTACTGGCAACTACAATTTGTCTGGCTTGGCCTTGAACCAAATCCTAGTTTGATTGGGCGGGGTGAGGTGGGTAGATAAATATTTGTTTGACAATCAGTAACTATAAACCTGCTCTCATAGTACTCTCATAGAATACCGCAAATCAAGAAATTAATTTAGGGTGCTCTGGTGCTTCCAGCTTTGTAATGCTCCAGGGTAATTTCCAGAGGCAAACAATATCTTCTGTGGAAGAATACATCCAAACCTAAGGCCTTGCAGGATTCCCAGTAAAGAAGATAAGCAAAATAAGAGATCACAACCTAAAGCCATAAAATATACTAGTAAATAAGCCACTCTGAGTGAGAGTCTGCTGAAACAAGCCAATGAACTAATAGAAATTATGTAAATTAAAATGTGATCATTGAATTAAAAACTTAATAAGAGGTTGAATGGCAGATTAAACATAAGTGAACAAAGAATGAGTGAGCTAGTAGACAGAGCTGAATAGCATAATAAAAGAATGAAACATAATAAAATATATGTAAGGAGATATGGTATTCTAAGCTTTCAAATAACAAGTTTAGCATGTTACTTAGATTTTCAGAATAAAGGAATGGAGAGAATGGGAGAAGAGAATATTCAAGAAGGTAATGATATAATATTTTCCACAGCTGATGAAAGATAGGGATTTTCAGATTCAGAAATCAAACTGAACCCCAAGCAGAACAAATACAGAAATCCACATTAAGACATGTACTATTTATTAAAAAAATGACAACTAACAGCAGACTTCAAAACAGTAACAACGGAAGCCGGAAGAGAATAAAATATTCTCCTTAGATTACAAAAGGAAAGTAACTATCAAGTTTGATTGTATACTCAGCTGAACTGTAATTTGAAAACAAAGTTGAAATAAGAACATTTTTAATATAAATCTTTTGAGAATGAATGAAAGCTATGGATCTCCCCTCCAGAATATGTATATATGGACAATTACAAAGTTGAATACAATTTTTGAGATTCTCACTATCTCTGAAGCCTGTTCTCTGCTACAGTTCATATAACTTTCACCCTTAAATCAAGCTACACCAGAGAGGGTGTACTTGGGCCACATTCTCTAGCTCCCTTATAATAATGTTTTTAGTAAAGTACCCTGATTCTTATGTCTGTAATGCATTGAAGCACAAAGGAAATAAGCTACTATGTAATTATTTTTGTCTCAATTGATATCCTTTTGAAATCATCAATTACTACATCATATAGTCTCACAACTCACGCACACACAATATTTATCATATATTTTCTGGACTTTACTGTCATGCTGTAGTCTAGTCAACCATCCATATATGGGGTGGAATGAACAAACATGCTTAAAATGTCTGCCTTGTTTTTCCTCCCTTCCCTTCCCTTCAGCTTTATTCTTTTCTAATAATAAACTTTCAAATAACAGTGATATTTCACCTTTCTAATTCATATTTAACTCTGTCAGGCAAATTACCCCTTAAATTATCTATAAAACTACCTCCCATTAGCTATCGAAAACACATCACAACAATCACACACACACACACACACACACACACACACACACACACACACATATATAACTCATATTCTACAAGGCAGTAATTTGTGTTCCACTTTCTCAAGTCTTAACTGAATGAAAGATACAAAGTCCATAATAGTTAATAGTGTAGGCTTTGGAACCAGATTTCCTATCTGGGTTTGAATTTTAGTTTCAATATTATTCATCCATATGACGTAGGGATAAGACACTACACGTTATAGTCTCAGTTTTCTCCTTTATATGGATTGCCCTCAGCTTTATTCTCTGTAAAACAGAATATATTGATACTACCAAATTCTTCAGTTTGTTGACTATTGACTTTATTTTCAGTTCTCACCACAATGATTGCAAAAGAGTGAATATTTGGGACTGAATTGTATTCCTTCCCCCCCAAATTTATATGTTGAAGTCCTAATGTGATCCTTTTGGAGGTGGGGCCTTTGGGAGGTAATTAGGTTTAGATGAGGTTATGAGGGTGGAGAAATTAGTGTTCTTATAACAAGAGGACTAGAAACCTGAGCACGCTGCACACTTTCTCTCTCTTTCTCTGTCTCCCTCTCTCTTCTGTGTCTGGACATGGTGAGAAGGCGGCCACCTGCAGGCCAGAGAGAGGGTCCTCCTAGGAATCAAATCATATGGCACCTTGATCTTGCACTTCCCAGTCTCCAGAACTGTGGGAAATAAGTATCTGTTGTTTAATCCACCTGATCTAAGACATTTTGTTACAGCAGCCTAAACTAAGACAGAAATGTTAGCTATCTTTAATGTTACATTAATTGCCTAATCACTGATATTTTGCCTCAGCAAGGAGGAACAACATGATCATTTTAGAAGACTATCTATATACAGTGTGAGGTGGAATGAATATATTTTCAGAGTAATTTCACTCAAAACATCATTGACAAATCTTCATGTACTAAATGAGAATTTGCTCGCTTATTAATATAAACCAATTTTGTTTCTCAAGTCAGCTAATAGATGACTTGGAAATATCCTAGAAAACATTTTGAGGGCAAAGGAACCATATTTAAATGTTCTGATGATTTATTTGACAGAAATATTTTTCAATAGAAAAAAATCAGAAATAGTGCTAAATAAAATAAGATCATAAATTCTTAGTTTTGTGTATACACATATTCATAACTATATATAGATACATACATTGCAGAATTTATTATACCTCACAATTCAAACTTCAACAAGATTTTGATCTATGAAATTAGATCAGCTTTTGGGATTTTATTTAAAATAGATACATAATAAAGAGGATATTATAGGAAATATGGAGTTGTCAGCTAAGATTCCCATTTGCTGCCTAGCTGGGGATAATTCAGGCTGCAGACGGTTAGGGTCTGTCTCAGGTGCAAAAAGCTGTCTCTAACACAGTTGTACTGTTCCCAGAGAAGCTTGCATCTGAGTAAAGAAAGAAGCAAGGGTATAAAGGACTGGCCATTTTAGCCTAAGGTGGACATTATACAGAATGTAATACTCCTCATTCCAGACTTCCTTGATGGGTGGGCTGAGGCATTATCATGCCTCCAGTACAGTCCAACTTCCCTCCTGCCTGATCAAAGCCCTAATTCCTTTTACAAGATACCCTGCAGTCCAAACTAGATCTCTGTGTCTGCTACTGGATAATAAAATATGGAACAGTTGATACCAAAAGTAGAGGTCTCTGATGAGGCAGGAGATTTGATAGGGTATTCATCAGTGAGTTTGATGCATTAGGCTTTTGAGATGTACAGAGGAAAATGGAGCTTAGGCACTAAATGGTGCACAAGGCTGCCATGCCAGCATTGAACTGGGACCTCAGCAGAAAAGGGCACTGCAACAGGTCCAAGCAGTGGTTCAAGTTGCCCTGCCACTTGGGTCATATGACTGATGCAGTGAACCTAATGTTGTTTGATGTATTAGGGATGGGAAGAAATATTCTGTGGCATTTGTGGTCATTCCCAGGGGAGAATCACAATGAAGTCTCCAGATTTCATGAGCAAGGTAATACCATATTCTGTGCAGAATTATATACCTTTTTAAAAAATTCCTGGCATGTAATTGAGCAAGAAGAAATGACCGGCTAAGGGATCACAGTCAGACCACATGGCCATGTAACTGGAGCTGCCCATCAAGACCTGCCTACTGACCCACTACATCTTAAGGTCACGTTGCTCAATAACCATTTATTATAAGTGAAGTGGTCCATCCAAGATGGACAATGTTGCCTTGAGAGATCCTCATCCAGTTGATTGAGGTTTTGTGGAGCCTGCGTTGCAGTTCAATGATTCCATTTTCCCCGCTTTTTTTCTCCCCTCTTCTTTCAAAGATGTCTATCTCTAATAAACACCTTGCTGCTTCTGTAGACACAAATGTATTGAAAGGGGGATATATAACAGATTCACCTTACAGAGACTCAATAATAAGGTGCTATAAAATAACCCTTTCCCTTCTCCCACCTCTACCAAATTTCATCATTCCCTCTACCCTCTACTCTTGTATATTTTGGCACTTGAAATACTGAAATGAATGGGCATACTAGTTCCACTCATGGAATTTATAAGCTAGGAGAAAAGATAAATCAGAGATTTGTAGTATAAGAAGTAGAATATGATATAATGTAATATATTAAAATATAAATACAATATAATGTAAGAAATATATTGTTGCTTGCTGGAGACTCATTCTGGGGGAAGAGAGAATTTTAGTGTGAAAGCACTTCCAAGAAGGACTGATTGTGAGAGCACATTGTAGGTTGGCCAGGGTAAAAGGGTAATTCTAGGCATTGTTAAAAGGACGTAAGCCTGTCTGGTTGGAAAAATGTGAGCAAGGTTGAAGCATCACTTTTAAAGGAAACCGTAGTGACTCAATGAAAATATGTGTGCTTAAGGTAGAAAGTTTAAATCTAAACTATGTTATATATTCTAACATTCAAATTATTGATTTAAATTTTACAGAAAACATGACTATGATTATGCATTCCATATTTCATATTTCTATCAGCATAAAGCATTTGCTATTCTGATCTTTACTATATCTCTTTATGTTATTCTATATCTTTACTATATCTTTACAAAAATGGTACATCTCTTAGCTAAAGGAAGAGCAAATGCCAGACACACATTTTCTAGATTGTTAGGATTGGTTCCAGTGGGATTGTCCAGCTTGTCCCTGGCTAACCTTTGCATTTATGTTTTTCTCTTAGTTACATATTTACATTCCTGCCTGTTAACCAAATACTAGGGCTACAAGATGAAACACTTAAAGATTTGAGTTTTTATACATGAAATGAGATCACCTTCTCATTTGAGATATACAGTGTAAATTCAACATTAAATAAATCAGATTACTAAAGTGCACTTAATCTCAAGAAGAAAAAATGACACCAGTCCAGCAACAGGAAGTTGTGTGGAAATGCATGGGCCTGCTTCTGCTGTCTTGGAATTTTCAACTGCGATAATTCATAAAGAGAAGAAAGAGATGGAAAATACTAAGCAATTGAGAAAATGTTAGGCATCCCCCGCAGAGTTGAATAAGAGGCTGAACTGGCTCTGGAACCTCAGTCCCAACATTCCAACCCCCAAGCTCACTGCATCACACTCTATAAGCAGAAGGCGACACAGAGAAGAATTCCATTGGAATAGTGTACCTTCCTCCCAGGAGAGATCTCTCTTCCCTTCTGGCAGGTGAGGATAACGCAAATGGATGAACAGATCCATTGGATTTGTCAGCAAAAAGTGGAGGTGGAGGGACTTTGGCATTTCCATCCTCATTTGGAATTCTTGTTTTTACAGAACATTAATCTGTCTTCTGGAAGAGGAAACCTGTGAGGCAGTCTAGGTTCTTATATTTCAGCTTAATAAGGATGTGGAACTTTTCCCCAGGTCAAATGGATACTCCATAAAGTTGATGGACTACAGTTACACTCAGAGCAAAACCTACTGAGACAAGGGTGAGGAGGTCAAGCTGAGCAGTGTTCCATCTGAGGACACTCTCTCTCCAAAAAGTCTTCTGGTGTGCTTGCACCCCACACATGCATCCCCAGGAGACAGGTACTTAGATGTGGTCTCACAGAGAGCACAGGTGGCAGGCACAGCCCGAGGAGAATTACAGCAACAGAAAAATAAGAGGTATTTGACTCCTTTTTTCTCTCCGAGAGAAGATGTAGTTCATGCCACCTTCCCACTCTCAGCTCCCCAGGATAAGATCCAGCTGTATGGGGGCCAGAGAAAATATGAGTGCTAAACTGGACTTTATAAGTTTTAAGTTGTGCGGGATTTAACTGAATGTATTTGTACTTGAAGAGGACCATAAATCTATAGTGTCTGCTAAAGATGTTAAATAACAGAAAGGGAGATTTCCCAAAAAATGATGAAATGAGTAATTGGATTAAAAAATCGTGTTTGTACTACACTGAGTTGAGATCATGCAGTAGTTTGGTTACATGATTGTAACCTGATTCAAGGAACTTATTAACATATCTTTGAAAGAAGAGTAAGCCGCAAAAAAGAAAAAAAATGTATCAGTGCAGATATTTCCCTTATGTAAAGGGGAGAAAGCTCCAGCCATGGGACTTAAAGTATTTTGGACTTATTGGCAAGCTTTAGGCTGTCCTAGTCTGAAACCATTAAATGCCATATTCATGTAACTTTGCTTCTGACATTAGAGACTCACCAAACACGCTTCGGACACATTTTCTTTCCTATGTAATATACACACGTACTCATTGTATAGACTCTGAATGCCTCATTTCTGGGATAGTGATTTCTCACAGCAAATCACCAAATGTTCTTTGCTATTATATACCACTGTTATAAGCATGGAAATTTGCTTCTGAGCGATGTATACATGGGGTACAAAATCAGGTTTTTGAACTTGAAAAACTTGGCCAGTCCAAAGCCATGATAAATTCTCCATGGTGTTGCAACTTTGTAAGAAGTCTTGGGAAAATCTACTCACCTCCTCCCTCTAACCCAGGGTTGAGGGGCAGGGTGTGGCAGTACTATTCTGCCGAGTGTAATTTCTATCGTGTTCAGACCTCACATTCCGTTTCTTCATGTCTGTGATGGAGTGCTCACTATAAATATTCTCTACTGTCAGAAATATCTTCTCTTTCTGTCTCTCGCCTTTCACCCTCTCTTGTTTTCTCTTTCTTAAAAAAAATATGACTCCTACATCTAGGATAATCATTTCTTTTACTAGCGTCCTTGAACTCACTCATTCATTCTTTTTGGGCATGACCTTTATGCATCTTCTCTCCTGAACCACATAGCATGTATACAAAGAACATTAACTATCCAGAATTTCTCATCATTAAAAGCAGTGGTAAGAGCTGACCTGTTTGAGGGCATTATTTGAAGAATGTGTAAATGATTCATGATTGATTGACAAAATTCCCAACACTTCTATCAAAACCTATAGTTACTCTTAGTCAAAACTGAACAAACAGGTGCCAACACAGGTGAGCCTCAAATGATTTTATCTGTTCTGTCTCCATTGTCCACTAGGACAATTCTTCCCAGGAGGGCTCATGCCTTTTATAGAACCTTCACACTACATGTTAGGGTCAAGGCAGAGCCAGCAAAGGAGGAACACTCTGCAGCAGTACTTTCCTCACTATTTTATACTGTCGTTTTGGACCACGTATTGCCTTTACTGTACAATATAAGCATTTTATTTCCATTCAAGGAAACAAGCTCATAAGTGTGTGTGCAATTAACAGAGTCCAACTCTGGTAATTTAGTATTATTCCCTAATTTAGTTTCTTCTAATAATGGAGAAAAAAATCACATATTCACATGATGAAATTCTACGTAAGTGAAAAGAACTGTTGCAAAGTGTTCTAACTTCTCATAGCTAGCTAATTCTATTATTCAAAATCTTATGACACACAGTAAAAATTTGAGTTTTCAAAACATAATTTTGAAGGAGATTTTTGTATGCAAGGTCAATTTTTATAGATGGCTTTATGAGTATATATACAAGACATACATTTTACAGTATGACTTTCACACCTACTTATGAAAGAAATATTATTAATAAATAGAAAACACACACTTGATAATATTCAGCCATCAAATGTAACATGTCAGCAATTTGTTTTCAAACACCCAAATTTTAAATACTAACTTTTCCCCTGGAATTAAACTTTGGTGATTTTGCTATACTTTTTTTTTTTTTTAATTTTATTTTTGGCCGAGCCAAAAGGCTTACAGGATCTCAGTTCCCTGACCAGGGAGTGAACCCAGGCTCATGGCAGTGAAAGTGCCAAGTCCAAACCACTGGACTGCCAGGGAATTCCCAAAACTCTTTAATCTTTACTAAAGATGGAAACTTTTCTACTCTTTATTAAAGTATTCTTAAGAAGAATAAGACAGTGGGAACGTCTTTCCAATCCTATCTCATGAAAAGAAAGAAAAATAGCATGTTGAAGGAAACTAAAAAGCTAATCACACAGGTATGTTGAAGATCAGCTTGAATTAACCAACACACTTTGAAATCATTGACTTACTTTGAACTCCATGGGAGCGTACTATTTTCCAGGTTTCTGATGCCACTTCTTTAACATCCACTTGATAGTGATTAATAGGCACACCTCCATGGGAGTCCGGCTTGCTGAAAGAAACCTTGGCTGTGGTCTGTGACAGCTCTATAATCTTCACTCCATAGGGATTGGATGGCACATCTACAAAGGAATAAAAACAAAGGAAATATAACCCAGGTAATGTGGATGGCCATTATTAAGACTTATGATGCTCTGAGCACTAGGAATAAAAGAAAATTGCTGCCTATATCACTTAATATATTTGAATCGCAAAGCTTGCATAAACCGCTGAATGATCTCTTCAAATTGCAAGAAGGTATACATTAGTCAATCTTTATTACTATAGAAAATAAAGAGTAAAATATTCAATATCAAATTTCATTTATTGAGAGAATAATTTTACTTCTGCCTTTACTATACAATATAAGCATTTTATTTCCATTCAAGGAAACAATCTCATGAGTGTGCATGTGTGAGTGTGTGTGTGTGTGTGTGTGTTTGTGTGTGTGAGAGAGAAAATGCAGGCACAATTAAAACATAAGAATAGATTTTACTGAATCATTAGCATAAAGAATTATCTTTTGTGAAAATGTGAGATTTATTTCCATTTTGTTTATTAAAATTATATTAATAACTTGGTGGCAAGTGTTAAGTTTAGATAAATTGTCATTATGAACTAAATAAAACTGTAAACTATCTTTTAAAATTTTATTTAAGTATCAGTTAATTAAAATAAATTAGATATTTAAGTTTAATCCCTGTATTTAAAGGAGACAGCTACAAAATTCTTCTTCTATGTGTTTTTGTATTAATCCATTACTCACATTATTTCAAACTCAAGAAGATATCCTGGGTGAAATTTCATTTTATTTTCTAGTACGCAAAGCTTTATAAAGAATTATCTGAAAGGTCAAACAGGCAACAGAAGAAAATAAGAGGGAAAAAAGTCTTGATGAGGAAATCGATGAAACCTTTGCTCTGGAAACATGAGTAATTAGAGGCATGTTAAACATTAAAGGAATTTCTCTCGGTCCTTTCTGTCTCTCAATCTCTCTCTCTCTTTTTTCAATATCACATTTGAAGAAAATCATAAAGATTGGAAATTTACACTTAGTTTATATAAATTATATGCATGTGTTATATAAATATGTAAATAAAATATATAGTTCCATCTCTAGAATTAGCTCTACAAAAAGAAAAAAAACACTTGATTGAAAATAATGCAGTAATCGTAAATTTTTATTCTGATATAACCAAACATTCATATAAAAATCTCTAATGGCTGTCAAAAGTCAAATGTGACTTATTTGCTAAAGTTAAAAGAGAGCACTGTAGGTCAAATAAAAAGACACCTTATAAATGGTACTGGGCAAGAGCCAAGAAGGCAGGTTTATGGCCTTTTAGATATTAATATTGTAAAGAAATGCAACAGTGTATAGTTCAGCTCTAATTAGTAACTGTAAATTATTTGGAGATCCTATGAAGTGCATTATGCTGTAACTCTAAGGTTCAGAAATAAATGTGCAGAATACTGATGCATCCCAAAGTCCTATTGCTATTAAAATCTTATCTGGAAGTAAACATTTTAAATTATCTTAATAATTTATTAAAGTTGTCATAAACATGATCATAGTTTTAAAAGTTTCTTTAATCCCTGGGTTATAACTATAGGTTCTTTTCATCTGTAGGTTTGATCTAAAGTTTGAAGAGGAGGAAAAAACACACACACATTGATTGTTCTGAATAACACTACCAATTCCTCACCTCATGCTGAGTGACTCCCTAATGTCAACTAGGTCTAGGTTGGACATCACAGCAATGATAACCTTTAGCTTGAGGATACACTTCAAAAGGAAAGGTTTTAAGTACTAGGGAAGAAGAAAGAAATGTGATTCTTCTGGGCTTTTACTTTTGACCATATGGCATGTACATGGTTCTGGGTTCTTACCCTCAGGGCAGAAGTATACACCATTTGCTAAGCTGTACACCCTGATATTGTACACCAACCAGGTTTTTATTCATAGCACAAAAGTACCATCACCAAAATATAAGCCAGTGAGCATCTTTTTCTAGCCATATAGTCTATTTTCAGACCAGTTGACTCTTACCTTGGTTTTTCATTTACATTTATTTTTTATTGGCCTCTTCTTTCTGTTACCTGACTAAAAAGCAAAGTGTGCTTATGATTTGCAACTCTAAAATCTTCCTAAATATTTGTTTCCATTCTGATTTTACATGTCCAACCACCCACTGACTACTAAATTATGAATTTCTTGTAGAAAGGGACAAAATATTTGATATACACAATTTATACATGCATGCATACATACATATATACATACATGTATCATTGAAAATACTGATAGACTATACTCAGTCCTCAGGAAATACATGATGTATTAAATATTTCAGTAATTAAAAACAGTACACAAAGGTACAGAGTATGTCCAAGTGAATAGTGCCTGATGTAGAACCAACATCTCTAATTCTTCTCTCCACTTTCTCAATTGTTTTGTAATCACATTCATCCTTGATTCTACCTCTGATATACATCAAAATTAGTCACAAAGTTATTTTCATCTTTCCTGCATTATAATTCTTATATCCATCTTTTCCTTCCTGTTTCTACTGTTAACTCCCAAGCCCAGGCCCTATCTGCTTCTACCTGCAATGCCATTATTGGCTCTCAGCTTCCTTTTCTATGGACAGCCCACCAAATTTCAACCCATATGGCAGGTAATGCAAAATTAATTTTTCTAAAGTACCATTCTGATCACGTCACTTCCCTGAAGAAGATATTCAGGAGCTTCCTCCTCTTTACAACAGCAAACTTAGACTTTTCAGTCTGGCTTTCAAGATCCTGAAATATTTAACTTCACTGGGTGTATGCAAGCATATTGTAAAAGATAATCAAATGCAGTCCAGTGTTTCAAATAGGGCTTGTTGATGTGAATTCCATATGCAGTGCTCCCATCATTGTTAGCATATTTTTCTAAATTACTTCGTAGCACCTTCCATCTTAATAATTAATGAATGCCACCTATCCCTGAATGAATAAATAGGACAATGATGCAAACACGTATTTATTTACTCTTCCTTTTCACCTCGACTGGTACCAATATAGGGTTCAATGAAGAGCCTGGATATATATAATCAGAATCTATGGATCCAAAGTCTGGTCTTGCTACTTTTGTCAACTTCAGCCTTGGACAAGTCTCTTAATCTTTTCAATCATCAGTATTTTTCTCCCTAAAATGGAAATTAGAATAATATCCACTGCTAGGATGCTATGAGTATTAAATAATGAAGAACACATAAAACAGAACTTGAAATATACTAAGCACTTAGTAAATATTAGTCATCATATCCTTCTCTGGTAACTCTGGTAACTATCCTTCTCTGGTAACCATCCTCTTACTATCACTTTATTTTGTATTAATTGGCATCTATCAATATTTTAGTCAAATGGTAGGCAAAAGATACAATACTGAGGTTCAGCTTAGAAATATTTGCTGTGTATAATAGCAAAGACTGGGTGTCACGGTCTAAGAGTCAGATAGGAACAGTCTCTGGACTTGCTGTATGATTCTAGGCAAATTAAACTTATTGGGTACCAGTTTTCTTATAAGCAAAATGTTAATAATAATAACATTAAAGCTGCTGTTGTAAGGGTGAGTTGATGGATATACATCACAGGACATTTACAAATATTATTCTCAGTTACCCTTTCTTTAAAATGACTCTCAGGGTCTAAATAACATTGATAAGCATTTTGATATTTAAACATATGCCTAAGTCATAGTTTGATCAAAGTATAAATGAGAAAACTTATAAAAAGTCTGCCTTGGTAATTACTTTATCTTGTAACAGGTAAAGGAACAATAAGAGGAGTTGCTCCTCTGACTTTAATTCTGATAAAATAAAAGAATACAATTAAATAAAAAAGAACTAATAAGTAAAGTAAAAGTACAAGAAACTTTATGAAAAAGGAAGGGGGCAATGAGCAGATATATGCATAGATGTTTGGAAATAAAGTGAAAATAATACATCAAATATTATGTTCCCCTGTCTAACAAAAAAAAGCATCCCAAAGTGAAGATGCCCCTATAAGGCAAAATTCTGAAAGCATATGCCCAAAGATATTCATGTAGAAGAAAAGAAAGAGAGTTGAAGAATATAATGCACCTGCAAAGGATATCTTGGATGAGTAAATATTTTAAGTTGAAAAATTTCAAATTGAAGATGAATCATCGGATTACAAAACAGTATTTCCTCAGGATTCAGGATAAGGTGAGAGTCAAAAATGTTGAATACAACAGCAATATAAAAGATGATTTGTGGATGTGTATGCATGTGTGTGTATTTTAGATCTTTAAACTCTCTTCCTCAACTGTGTCCTCAATTATCAGAGAATAAATAGACCTTGATATCAAAAGTGAAAAACAGAAATCATCAAGTAAGTTCACTCAAATTGTATTCTATCACTTTTGGATTAATGGACGTACACTCTCCTCTTTCCCAAGGCCAAATCCTCCATCTCTGAATGGTGTTACTTTTACTTTTTTTCTTCTGCAGAACACTGCATCACCAGGTAGTTCTTCTCATCCCTTTTTCTTCTCTTTTGGAGTTTCAGTCTCTCTTTCTTCTCTGCCTTATTACCATGAACTATAAAAATCTCCCAAATGACAAACTTTCTTCTGTTCTACTCCATTCTCAGGCAACAAACTCTTCTTTTGTTTCCCTGTCACACTGCTTGAATAGATTGTTCCTAATTTCTGTCCCAATATCTTTACTTCTGGAACTTTAGTTTCCTAGAATGCTGGGAAGCTGGCAACTAAGGTAGGGTTCAGAGTCACTGATTCAACTCTTTCCCCACAGGTGAGGATGTGGTCTTGCTAAACTTATATCAATAGGAACAGTTTGATATTTGTCAGCCTTTGCAAGTGAAAGTACTGAAGTGAATATTTTTCTAGAATGGTGTTTGAAACCTTATCTTAAATATTTTCTAATGATACTCCACATCCATTTCTATCATCTATGCTACTCCCCTTTATCATAAGAAATGGAAGGCTAAAATCTTTATTTCCCAGGTTCACTTGTTGCTAAGGTTGTTAGAACCATGGAGGCACTTAGGATGAGCTGCACATCTTAGTGGTTTAACATGCTGAAAGAGCGTGTGTGACATCCCTACTCTTCTGAGGAGGTGCCCGTGGACAAGGAGACCTACAGATGTGGATGATGGAAGCAGCTGGACTCCCTATTCCACAGTCTAATCACACAGTTCATGGTGCTGGTGGCTGTGATATCAGAAGCAGGACAGCTTGGCTGCAGGGCTTTCTGACCTCTGATTAGCAGTTGCAGACTTGACCTTGCACCTCACTTGAGGTATATTATGACCTTGAAGCCAGAAGATTGGTGGCTATCTCGTGCCTTCCCTTTTCCCTGCTTCTCAAATGACTTTATAACCACCCAATTCTCTATATTAAATTCTTTTCTCCTAGGTTTGTTCATCAGTCTCCACCCGATAAAAAGTCTCAAATATTAAGGGAATTATTGTATAAAGAATTGAACTTCCTAGATTTAGCAAGACCCTAACATGCAGAGTGTAGCTATCACTGCATGCACCTCAGGGATGATGCTGAGATGGGTTCCATCTGCTTCTGCTTGGAGCAGCCACCTTATTTCCAATAAATTTTATATATTTTTTCCTATTTCAATTGTGAGGTTAATCTAATGTTATAGCCAATCTGTAGCACATCTGAGACCCTGCAAATTCCTCACTTCATTACCCAAATGCCAAATCAAATCATTATCCTATTGATCTTTTAACAGAATTTGATCACATATGTTTAAAATTTTCTCCTCGCAGGTAGTTACACTAACTCTCTAAATAATTGTTTTCAATTTTATTTGTTCATATACTTAAAAATCCATCAATTAAACTGAGGTACTCCAGGGATCTGTCCTTGATTACATCATTTACCTCTTATATTCTCCATTTAATCCGAGGTATTAATTATTAATGATTTCCTCAATTATACCCAAGTCTTGACCCTTGTCAAAATTCATGGAGTCCCATGTCCCATTATTAATTGTGCATTTCAACTATGATTCATAGGCAAATCAAATGAAACACACTGAATCCTTTATACATTCAATAATTCATGTAAATCTACTGTAAGCCAGGCAATTTTCTATGTTCTGGGATGAAAATTGAGACAGCCATCACTTCTCTTATAGAGATTACATGCTAACTACATAAAAATAATTGTAATGTATAAATTATTTTGTACAAACACTGTGGTCAAAATTAAGCAGACAAGTGAGATAGTTTAGGTGGGGATGGGAGCAGAGTTGGAGTGTTGTAATTTTGAATTTTGTGGACAGAAATCTCTTTGTTTAAAAAGTAATATTTGATCAAGGACTTAAAGGATAAGAAAACAACTCATATGAAACTGCTACGAAGAGAAAATTGTAAGTACAAAGATGAAATGTGCCTTGAGGGTTTAAAGAAGGGGGGGCAGTCTGTGGAGAGCAAGATGACCAAGGTGTGGGGAAAGGAGATGGAGTTCAGAGAAGGCCACTGGAGGTGGAGTGAAGAGAAACCTTGTGAAGCATGATAGGTCCTTATAATCACTATGGCTTCATCTCTGAACAAAGTAGGAAGCCACTGGAATGCTTTCAGCAGAAGAGAATTATGCCTTAATTACTTAACTATTTGTTTAATAATAAGAAGCCCTTGAGATCTTTTATTTAGGCTATACTCCAGGGGGGGCATAAGCCAAATGGGAAAGCCAGTTTAGGACTTTATGCAAAAATATACATTAAAAGCAAAACCAAACCAAACCAACAAAAACAACTAGAGTATAGAATATAGAAATTTCATGAGAATAGTAAGACCCTGTAAACACCTTGTTGGTAAAAGAGTCAATAAAACTTGCTAAAGTGTTGGGTGTATGGTCTGAGTAAACAAGTTGATCAACGATGACTGTGAGTCTCTTGACCTGAACAGCTGGAGACAGTTGCCACTTACTGAGATAGGAAAGAATGCCAAAGGAAGATATGTAGAGGTGAATACAGATTAGCTTTTGATATCTGGACATTTGGAGATCTGCATTGGCTCTAGAACATCTTTGTGGAGAGGTAATTAAGCTTGATATAAAAGTATAAAATTCCGGGAAAATATCCAAGCTGATGACATATTTTGGAGTTTTAGAGTATAGGTGGTATTTAAATCATAAAAATTAGAATAACAAAGGTGTGAGTGTAGATAAAGTAAAAGAGACCCCCAAACTGAAGTACAGTGATTTTTAAAGTTCAGAGAAATAGGGAACTACTAGGAATGAAGACCAAAAAGAGCCCGATGAGGAAGAAGAAAAACCAGGAAAGCATGACTGCTATGTTGTGGGTTAGGGAGATGACTCAAGGAGAAAGACACACTCAACTGTGTAATTTGTTGCTAGATGAAGAAGTATGAGGATTGAGAATTGACCACTGGATAGAGCATAATAAGCTCAGTGGATACCTTGATAATAGTAGGTTTTACAGAGCAGTGGAGGTAAAAACAAGACTGAAAGTGTTTGTGACAGAATGAGAGGAAAGTAATTAGGTGCAGCAAATATAGTCACTTATTTTGTGAACTTTATTAACAGAAATGATGCAGAAGTGGAGAAATGATGCAGTAGCCAGAAGGATTCATAAGGTCACAATAATTTTATTTAAGACAGAAGGAATTATTTTCCACTCTAGAATAAGAAAGAAAGAAAGAAAGGAAGGAAGGAAGGAAGGAAGGAAGAAAGGAAGGAAGGAAGGAAGAAAAGGACTTCCCTGGTGGTTCAGTGGTCAAGAATCTGCCTGCAAACGCAGGGGACATGGGTTTGAGTCCTGATCCGGGAAAATCCCACATGCTGCAGAGCAACTAAGCCTGTGTGCCACAACTACTGAGCGTGCGCCCTAGAGCCCGTGAGCCACAACTACTAAGCCCATGCACCACAACTACTGAGTCCATGTACCTAGAGCCCATGCTCTATAACAAGAGAAAACACTGCAGTGGGAAGCCTTCGCACTGCAACAAAGAGTAGTCCCCGCTCGCTGTAACTAGAGAAATCCCACGAGCAGCTATGAAGACCCAACACAGTCAAAGATAGATAGGTAGATAGATAGATAGATAAATAAATAAATAAATAAATTTATTTAAAAAAAAGAAAGAAAGAAAGGGAGGGAGGGAGAAAAAAAGAAATAGGAAAACAGAAAAGAAAAGAAAGAAAAAAAGGCTTATTTTTTATATTGACATTCACCAGAGCAAAAGAAAAGCAATCCAATTCCCTAATTTTATATATATATATATATATAATATATATATATATATATACTCTCTCTCTCTCTATATATATATATATATATATATATATATGCACATATACATTTATATATTAGGCTATTTAGAGAAAGATAGAAATAGAAACATAGAAATCAAGATAGTTGTTTCATGATAAGTGGATCGTGTTGCTTTATGACTAAAAACTCCAAACTTCCCTTGCTGTATATATGATGTAACAGAATGTAAACATGATGAATGTTTTTAAGGAGATCCATAATTTGTTTTCTTACTGACTTTCTATTCATATCACCACCACTGACCCACCCACAGGATATGCCATCCAGTACTCCATTAAATGCTCATGCCTTTTCCCATCTTGATTCTTTCCATCTTTCTACTACTTCTTCACTGGATCTGTTTCTACTCCTTCAGATTCAGTTCAAAAGTTGATACCTGTTTGAAGCTTTCCCCAAGAATTACAATCATTTTGTGTTCCTAAGCATTTGATTCACACTTCTATTGCAACTCATATCTTTTATACTATAGCTTACTTGTGAAAATCAGTTGCTAAGTATTATTCATCTTTGTATTCCCAAGATCTAAACCAGTGCTTAGCACCTACCAGAATCACACTTTATGTATGCCGAGTGAGTAGATTAACAAGTGATTCAGAATTGATACAAGCATGGATTCCTAAAAATAATATCTAGTTATATTAGTTTAATTTTTTTCAGAGGAGTATGGGAATGAGGAAATTAAAAGGATGTCATAAATAGTTTTTGAAGACAAATAAAAGCTTGCCTTACAATATAGGAAAAAAAGAGAAAGATGAAGATTTTCCAGGCTAGATCATAAAACTGATCATGTAGGAGAAATCTAGTTTTGTATTCAGTTGAAGAAAGTGTGTTTTCAAGTGAACTACTTTTAACCTGCTTTCAAGTTTTACAGAACAAGGGTCTGGATAAAACGCTGTCCAGGTACAAGGGCAAGTAGATTGACTATAATTCCATATCTACAGAATTCTGTTCAATTGATCCAGTTTAACCTATAAGATGGTCTCTATTCACAAAAATGACTTGTATAGGCTTACCTATGACCTAGGTGAAAATAAAGATGACTGCTTCATGATATTTTTGAATTAAATCAATCTGAGAAAGAGAACAAAAATATTGGATTTGACAGGGTCTCAGTAGGTTAAAATGATGAGCTCAAATAGGCACGATGAAATTTAATAGGGGTAAGTACAGAGTCCTGAACTGAGGTTAAAAAAAGAAATCAATTGTGAAACATAGCAGAGGAGACCTCATTTAATAGCAGTTTGTGTGAAAAAGATGTAGGAAAAAACACTGGAAGAAAAAATGTGGCAAAATCAAATTAAATTTTATATTACTTAATAAAATACAGTGTTCAGAATAAACAAGGTCATTATCCCATTATCAGATTTTACTGTGCATTCATCTGTGATGTCCAGATCTGGGTATTATATCTAAAGAGACCTCCACAATATGGATTATTGTTTATAGTTTATTTCTTATATCCATAAGAAAAGTGACAAATATAAACTATAATTTGGCTATAATAGTAAGTCACTAACACTTGTCGAGCATACACCGTGTGCTAGTGCTTTGGCTGCATTTCCTCACTTAGTCCTCGCAATGGTCTTCTCAGGTAGATCTTGGAGAGGCTTCTGTGGCATGCTGAAACCCCCTTCAGATCCAAGGCTCCCTTTCCCCAGTGCTGGAAGTGTTAACTGCTGACAGCTTACAGCAGAGTCCCTCCCCTGAAACTGCCCAGGAGAAGGTAACTTGATCAGAAAAGGGTGTCAATTAATGAAGCAAAGGTGAGATCTCCATATTAAAGTTTACTATGAAAAGTTTACAGTTAAAAACTAAGTATAGCAATGATGAAATGAATTAAGAAAGTTAAGAAAATTATGCATAAAATCATTTGATGAGGTTGAAAAGATAAAGTCTTTCAGGAAAAGCTCTTTAAAATACACATGTACATATGCAGAATGGCTTGTCAGATTATGATCTATTGGAAGTAGAAAACTATAAAGAAGAAATGATAATTGTTAACTATATGGTTGCAATTTCATTTATCCTTATGTGTTCTACATTTTTAATTTGCTCCAAGATAGGCATTTAAATTAAAAAAAAAACCAAAGTATGCTTCCTAGCTAGAAAGTCACCAGGAGGTACATTTTTTAAAATTTTATGATGAAATCCTTAAAAAAAATCTCTTTCTGTCTCAGTCTCTATCTAATTTTATTTTTATTTGGCATGTTGATAAAACATTAATCTAACAAAATTAGTTATCAGTCACATGTAAAAAATGTTGTGTTTCCCATAAAATTATAGAAAAAAAGTATTTATTTCAGTTTTCTGAAGATGAGAACTAGACCAGAGAGGACTGGACCAATCTTTGCCCATGAATATGAAGCCAGAGTTTAATAGAAGGGTTTTTGTGATTTAATCAAAGCACAGTGAAATATCTCTTATTTAAAAAAAAATCATTCTAGAAATGAACAATCATAGGTTCCTTGGTATTACTTTTGTGAAAATGTAAAAACAAAGATGGGGTTAAATAATAGGACTTGACCCATTAAGGTCATACGTAGGAAATGGTACCATAAAAAGGAATGCTGCCCTCTGGAGCACTTTGATCTAGCCAATATTTTAGTCTACTCATTATTTAAATTGTTATAATGATAGCTATAAGAACAAATGTGTTTTTACATATTTTTTCCTAATTTGTGAATGCAACTTTCTTCTATAAAATAGGTATAAATATCACACGTAATTCATTGAACTACTATGACAATTATGAAGATGAGTACTCATGATTCAATTTAGCTAATCATTTCTATCTCTTCTTACTATAACTTTATATAGCTGTTCTTTCCCAACAGAGATAATGGCAAAATAAGTGGGAGGCATGGAGGTGAAATATCCAGCTCATGAGTATGAGTGGCATCCATATGCCTATTTCTATACCCTGTTATATTTTCACTGTTACTGAAGACTGTATCTCCATTGTTAAGAACAATGCTATCATCACACTTATTAAGAGATTTAAAAGAAATGTCTAAATAAATTGCTATATTTTAGAGTGAAAATTATACCTGCATATTTTAAAACATTAGTAGTGTGTGAATAAATGATTATTTAATATGAAAAATGCTCTTCTTAATATTTTGAAGCAACTTACAGGATCATATATCAAAGTATGTATGCACATATGCAAAAGATGTGGCTATTTATTAAGATAGTCACCTGTGTTCACAAGTTATGTTGCTTTTCTAAAGCGGCTCTATTTTATGCATATTTGTTTATTGGCCTTAGTTTCTTTCCTTTTTATTCTTTTTCCTTTTAAAATAAATGTATATTTATTAAAAAAATGCAAGAATAGTACATGGAACTTTTCCTTTTAATCTGAACTATTTAAAGTTGACATGATGCTAGCTTTAGCATTTACTTTCTGTAACACATCCTCCTACATAAGATCTATGAAATAATTAAATTGCCATCTAATCCAAAGACCACAACCAAATTTTACCCTTATTCCAATAATGTCCTTTATAACAAAAGGATGTATGCATGGAATTTATTTGTTATGTGTCTTTTCCTTAATCATTCCTTGCTTTTCATGGCTTTTACACTTTGAAGGCTAGTTATTTTGTAGATGGTACTTCAATTTGGATTTGTCTTATATTTCCTCACACTATATTCTGATTATGCATTTTTGGCAAGAATATCACAGCTGTTATTCTGTGTTCTTCCCATTGCCTCTTTTTGATAGTATGAAAGTTTAATTTTCTCATTGCTAATGACATTAACTTTGATCACTTAATCAAAATGGGATCTGCTAGTTTTATCAACTGTAAAGTTACTATTTTTCCCTTTGTAATTAACTAATAATTTGGGAGTAGGTATTTTAAGACTATATTGATTTTTTTCTCTTCTAACTCTCACAACCTCTTTACCAACTATTGATGTTCCTTAGCTGAATTAATGTATATTCTGATGTTTGTTAAAGTTGGATAATGGATGTTTTTAACATACAGCCATCCTTTTTTTAAAAAAAAATCCTTTCTTTATGGCTCAACACATTATTCCAGGCTTATCTTGTACTTCTCTGTCTCACTCCTAGAATCAGCCAATTTTACAAACAGCCCTGGTTACTCCCAGTGAAGAAGGGTACTTAGAAACCAAGATCTATCTGCCAAGTGTGCTCTTTTGTTATTGGGATGCTGTAGCTCCCAAATCATCTCAGTGTGTAGAATTTGCTCAGAAATTGTTTTCTAAATCACATTCCTGGCAAAGGAAGCTCCTTGTAGAAGTGGCTGAACACACACACACGCACGCGCGCGCACACACACACACACACACACACACACACACACACACACCACCTTCACTTCTTTTTTCTATTCATCTATGTACATAAGACCAGAGTACCCCCAATAACCAATCATCAGCCCAGGGTCATTCTAATTTTTGCCTTTTCCCTATCTCTTCTCCAAAGGTGAAATAGCTATATTAGCCATGCTAACCCTACCAACTTTGCAGAAATGAATCATCCATCACTGCCTCCACTCCTTTATTTAAAACTGTCCTTACTCTGATCAGGTTCTAATACTCCTCTCTGAGTTGCTGTTTCTGTTTTAAAACAGGCACATCCTTTTCACACAGCCAGGGCTCCAACACTGAACCACTGAAGATCCCTTAACTCCATTTCACTCCCTTCAGGATCTAGCACCCTATGCCAGGCTGCTATGCCCTACCCCATTCACATACAAATGCCTACTTTGCTCAGAGGTAGGACTTAATTATTCAGGAGGGAAAAAAAGGAAGGAAAGAAGGAAGAAAGGAGGGAAGAAAAAAATAGTTTTGATGCAAAATAATTTAAAATGTAGCTTTTCCTTTTTTCACTGAATATGTAGTACAAAATTTCATGCTAAATTTTGCCTGTTTTAATTTATTGCTCTTTGGGAACAAAGTAATATGTTACAGTGTAAAATAAAATAAGTCAAATAAGATTGACCTTTTACTAGGTCAAATAGGCCAATGACATATTGAATGGTGGTATTAACATATATTTTGAAATATTTAAATTTCTATATAATGTTTCTCATAATATTTCATTTAAAATCACATTATACTTTTAGTGTTTCAATTCTGTAGGAAAGATTTAATTTTATAAGCATTAAATAAAGTAGTCTGCTCAAAGGAATCATATTCATAAATAGTGATATTTAAAGGTATGTTTCCCACCTAAGATACAGTGTCTAATTCATTTTTATATCTTCATAACAATTTCAGTTGAATATATATTTTCTGAAACAAAATTTTAGCCTGTATTAGTCATAAAATTTTGGAATATGAGGATAATTGCAGTATTTGAGAAATATTTCCAATAACATAATAACTCTTATCTTGAAGGAACATTTTCTGTTTTTTATTATGGTGGGAAAGAGGGAAACTCACTAATTTCATATCTTTATTAGAAAGATATGTATAAAATATATTTTTTAATGAAAAATACTACTGTAAATAATGTGAGATATGAAGGTACACAGACATTAGTATTTCCTTGAATTTAATAAGATTGTTTAAATATCAACAGTATAATGCTCTATTTTTCATATTTTCTTAGAATTATGAACTCTCAAAAACTGAAAAAAAATATTTGGTCATTTATCAAGTTTTACCTTATAGAAAACTGGGTCATATACATTGCCTCATAAAAAAAGGCAATATATAACAGTACATCAGTATTAATATAATTATACATAATATATATAGTAATATAATAATCATATGTTTAGTTATTATTTATAAAAAGTTCATACTAATTACAAGAACGTTGCCTAATTTACTAAGGCTTGGAATTAATATGAGTAATGGATTCTTCTCACCATTACAGTTGATACTTCAATTTACTGTCAATGAATTTGATGTGATTAACATGTTTCATTTTCCTTGAATTTAATTTGCTTGTATTATGGTTTATTCAGATGCCTAAATGTGTAGCATCTACTTCCAATGACTTTCACTGAGATTAGTTTTCTAATGACTTCCTGGCAGACAGTGCACAGTGGTTTATTTCCTTCCTTATTTCATCCCTCTGGTCTCCTTTCCCTTCTATCTTTACCTCTCATCTTAACTTTTTCCTTCTTGTTTCCTTCCCTAAAACCCTTTCACACAATCTTTCTCTCCTTTTTCCCCCAGTGTAGTAAAATAAAACTTGAATTAGAGTATAGCAGGTTTTCCAGTTACATAATAATTTGATTATTATTAGCTTTGTAACTTTTAAAGTTCCCTTTTGAACTTTACAACTAATGATTTATTTTGAGATATATTTACAAATCAAAAGAAATAAATATCATTCATAACAATATAAAAGAATAGCTACATATTTGAACTCTGAAAAAGTTTTAAAATATTTTCATGGAAGTTATTTATTCTATCAAAACATAAGATTACAGTAATTTTCTGATATTTCTTGACCTGGACTTAGAAGACAACAGATCACATTTTTGCATCATCTGAACTCTGCAAAGCATAAAAATGGATATTTCCAGATTCCTAATCAGTCTTGTAAAACATAATGGCAAATTCTATAACTATATGTGCTTGTATATATTCACATAAATATAAATAAAAACATATCAGGGTTTCTAGTTAAAGTAAATTTTAATCTACATGATATTATTTTTATATCTTTAAGTTTTAAGGGAAGAACTGGAATGCTTTTATATATACAAAATGAAATATTTCAGTAAGTTACATAACTCTAAATTTTCTATTTAGCTTAAAAATAAGGTTACTATTTGTTCTTTTAAATTTAGAATTTTAAAATAGATTAATTTCATTTTCTCTAAAGATATCTTTTGTTTTTATTTTTTGACAAGATTCTTACTTTACATGAAATGCAATTTGATGTCTTAAGACATACGTTTCCTACTTCTTTCATAGATGTGTCATATATAAAGTTAGGAGAATTAGAATCAGGGTTAAAATTAATCTTGAAGTCCTCACTATATATCAGATACAACTGTTCTAAATTTTTAAGCAGCAGTTCTTTGTTTCTAATAATAACCTGTATCAGGATTATCAAAATGTAAACTCTATTTGCTTCCTGAAATATTTTATGAATTCTCAGAAATTACTGTGCTATACTTACCAGCCAAAGCAAGAATATATTCTTGAAATCTTGTTCCTATACGGTTAGTGGCTGTGCAATTATATCGTCCAAAGTCATTGTCAGATGTAGGTGCAATCTAAAATAATTATAATAATAAAAATTCACAATTTTAAAACAATATCACAGAAATTTTAAAATAGCCTCTAGCATGCCTTACCATCTTTACACATATTCAATTATTCACAACTCCCTGCTGTAACTATTTTTTCTGTCCTTTCAAGATGTAATCCATGGATCTGTACTATCCATAGGCCCAGGTAAATTATAGTCTACCAATTTATTAAGTAAATGCCTGTATTTTGTTACATATATTGAATAGAAAAATCATTAGATATTTACCTATGAAAGTTCAGAAAGTAGTACACAGTTTGGAAAATATGTATTCTATAATTGCTACAGACCTGACTTTGAAAATAGGAATCTTGTACTAAAAGCATTGTTAACTCTTTGTTTTCTAGGTTGTAGCCTAAGATCAGGCAGATTTAAAGTTAAGAAAGGCTCAAAATATGTCAGCTTTCTCTTCCTCTTATGACTTTATTGAACATAAAATACTAACAAAAGACAAGGACCCATTGAAAAGAAAAATCTTTCCAGGAAGGCATTTTGCAAGGAAATACTGCCCTTGTGTAGCAATTCCTGTAGATAGGCACATTATCTTGATATCTAATAACAGTATCTTGTCTCCATTTCTGTTCAATTCCTATAATTCTCTTTCAGTTTAGGTGGAAAATAGCTGACCTCAGTCCTTACACATTTGAAATCCATAATTAAGTTAACATTCTGGGATTCTATTGCTGAATGGTGGGACCAACCCTGTAATTATAATGTACCGAAATTCTGAAGTATCAATTCAGAAAAGAGATTTGATGATAGTAAAGATATAATTTTCAATCCCAGTTACTATTATTAAGAGAGAATATGCTTACAACAAGAGTTGCTGTTAATTTCAAGTCTGTCCCCAAAGGGGGAAATGGTTTTGTGATAATGGAAGGCTATTAACTAAAAGTGCAATTTTGAGGTCCATTGAAGATGATAATTCTGAAAGAGTACAAAAAAGCTGTGTCATTCATCTTCTAGTCAGCTGTCCATCTAGGAATAGATCATACGTTTAAGGACTAGAGGCTTAATCAGCTCTTATATAAGTACTTCTAAGTGACTAAAATATTCATTTTTCATACATTCAGATTTTAATAAATTAGGTTAATTTAACTCTAAAATAATTTTACTACTGAGAAATGAATTTGACCAAAAAAATGTCTTTATTCTACAGGCATATGAGAAAGTCATTTGTATACCCCATAGGGAAGAATGTGTACTGAATCAATGCAACGCAAAGACAGGATGGCCGTGACAAAGAATCCTGACTATTGCACAGCTCCTCAAGATTAATGAAGTAACGTAAATATACCTATTTTAACTGGAATAAAAGTTTAAAAAGCTCAATTCAGTTGTTTTTTCTGTTCCTGGGAGTTTGCCTATCAAAAGATAAAAGCTTTATAATTCTATCTGAAATAATTTCTTTATCGTGTTTTATGATTAACAAATACAGAAAATACCCCTAGTAGCACAGACTATTAAAAACACACAGATCTAGACACCTGGGCCAAATCATGTGCCCTGCAGTATATCTGGTGTATTCTAGGAAAGCAGTAAAGTCCAATAGTGGTTGTACACCCAATTCCAGCACAGTGAAATAATAGATAATTTTATCAAAATAATATACAACAAAGATACATAATATATATTTATTTTAAATATTTAAATGTTTAAAATATGCAAATTATTGTTGATATTTATCTAATAAGTGCTATAAACATCTACTTATGATACCACTTATTCATATTTTAATATGCAGTCAAAATAATTCAAGTTTACTTCAGATGTTGGGCTTTGATAGAATATAACAGAATAACAAATGTGGTTTTGAACACCAAAATATAAACTGAGAGTACAGTGTTAATAAAGGAGTTTGCAAGTCTTTTTCCTAAACCTTCAAAAACTTGATTTCCTCTTTTTGTATATTCCATGGTGAGAAAATCATTTATTTAACAGTTAGCATCTTTACTCAGGGCAAGGAACAATACAGATGATCCAGAGCAGAATATTATTCCAATCAACCTATTAGAAACCTCCTGCATCAAATTTTGTTCATATATTGAAAGTTGTCCTCTTACCTCAGGGGAGTGCCTAGGCAAAACAAATGAACAAATTTGGATGTCCTTTAGAAATGCATTTATTGGCAATAACCCAAAGGATTTATAGACTGTTTTGTTACTTTCAAAAAATCGTAAATTAAAAAATGAGTATATGTATTTAATCAAAGAACCTCAGTTTTCTGCTATGGTTAAATACCTAAAATTTCAATTGAATCTGGCCAAAGTCTTTGTGAAATTGAGCTCCCTGTCAATTTGCAAATAGTTTTTCTAATACAGGTACAAAAAAACAAACAAACCAAAAAAAAAAAAAATTTAAATTGAAATAGCTTTAGACAAAGTGGCTTAATTACCAAACAGTCAGCTATCCAAACATTTGGGAGACGTGATAGCTAAATCATTCTATCAACTAAACGTTTCACTAAGTCCATTTATCGGGTGGAAGTGTTAATATGGCACCAATGTGAATACCTTTAAGTTAATGTAGTATGGATCTCAAATGTTATTCGAAAACATGCATCTTTAAAATTTATATATATTGAATTAGTAGAGAAAATGTAGCAGCTTTTTAGCTAAAAAGGTTGTTTGAGGAAGATTCCTAATTTTTATGAAAGCATCATAAATTGGGAGGCTTGATGATCATTGTCATAGACTTATATAAACTTTGGAAATTGATATACACACACATAATCTGCAATTATTAAATTAAAGGTATTGTATTCAAACAGAATTTAAAGGCCAGGCACTTGGCAGTATAAAAACAATTATCTACAATCTTAATGTAAAATAATAAAATAAAATGAGGCAATGAGCAAGTAAATCTGGTTTATTTAGGAACGTGTAAATATGTAGCCAGTAGATAGCATTTATATATACCAGTCTAAGGAGCAGGAAGGTGTAACCACAGACTCAGTGTCCAGTAGCAACACTGAAATTAAACATTTGGCACTCAATAACTGACAAATTACTCATTCCTTCTCCCTATATTTTTCCTGATATAATTGTGTTTTTTTTCCAAAAATAAATTCATGAAAAATAATGGCTTTTGCTATATACCCATATTACTATATAAGTAGTGAGACATTAACCATTAATGAACCATAATCCAAATGCATAAAATTTCCCTCGAGTAAGTAAACATGAAATATATACAATAGGGTATATGTATATTATAGGATAGAAATATATATTATATATTAAGATACTAAGATATTTAAACATGTTCTAAAATAGTAGATAACTGCTAAAGTAATACAATTTGTTGATATGTACATGAAGACTTACCTCTAATATTATTTTTCTCCCTGCACTATATGTCTTTAAATTAGTGGTGTTTTTAGCTGGCAAGACTAATTTCTCTCTTCTCCAATGGACTGATGCTGGTGGATTAGATTTCACATCACAGGTTATATTGATTGGATTTCCTTCCCAAGAGTAATAAATTGTTTGGTTTGATATGAACTTGGGAGCATCTGTAAAGCAATATAATATAACATTACAGACCTTTTATTTAAGAGAGTCATTTAATTAGTATAAACAATAGTAATCATTACTGACTACAAAAAGAAGCCACAGCAATTCTAATTTCATATATTTAATATGTGATATCAGAAATAATGAAAATATATCATTTGACTGTTTCATCAAATCATTTTAATATTAATATAAAATATTCAGTCAGCCAATTATTAAAATATGAAATATTGACACTCAAAGTTGTTTGCTTTTAATAATCTGACAAAAATTTCCATGAAGTAAATTAATGGCTCTCTACATATGTGAAATATATTTCTGAAACAACTCATAAAGTAAGAGTTTAGGATAAAACAAAATTTGTGGTCTTGTGTCATTTTTTTAACTTTGTCCTAGTCATATAATTTCTTCTATAAAATATTTTAAGGCAGATATAAAATCTAAATTGAAATGGCAATATCACAACTAAACAACAAATATTTTCCTGAAATGTCATTTCCAGTTTTTAATAACCAGGTATGTTTAATTTAATTTGAATATTAATCAGTTTCTATAATGCTGTGTCAACTGTCAGGTCCCTACACCAGACCTCTGTAATGATAGGTAAGAGAAAATAGAAAATACATTATAAATGCATTATATCATTTTATTGAAGAAACCTAATTTTGAAGACACAGACACGGTTTTTAGTCATGTTCCATTCAAGAACTATGACATAGCCCAAATGCCAAGCAACCATAACTTCTCTGAGTCTCAATATCTTGACTGTATAATTGAGAGGATTCATTTTACAAATTTCTACATAACATACTCTTAAGGGGTAGCTAAAACGTTGCTGGTATTTATAAAGATTATTGTTGCTACTAATATTAACTATTTAAAACTTAATATCCCTCATAAGTTATCAATTTCAAACTGCCTTAATTAAACCTTTTGTTTTACTACTCAAATTACTTAAAGATGATCTTCTACCAATTTTGTTACATCAACAGATTATATATCAGATATGTAATATAAGAATTATAATCTCCAGTACAAACGCACAAATAATATTTAAATATTATTGTCCTATACATGTTTTACTGTATGTTTTAAATGCCAATCTCACATAGAAGCATGAAATGTTTATTGAATGCTTTCTATATGACAATAAGCTTATACATTTTATTTCATTTCATCTTTTTCATGACTTTGTGAGGAAGGTGTTACTTTGTCATAAGCATGAGGGATCCGGAGTAAGAGCTATCAAGCTTATTCTAGTACAAAGTTGTAGGCGTGGTATGTGAATCTGGGGCAATTTTAACTAGGGTCCATTGAATTTCTATTCAACCCAGGAATATTATAATATTCACTGCTAGCAATGTGTTGGTGATGTGGACTTTATCATACATTATTGAGGAGAATATATTTGGGACAATTCCTCAGGAACACAAAAGCCTTAAAAAAAACTTTGTAATCTTGATTCTGCAAACTAGTCTTAGATATCTCTCCAGAGAAATAAGTAGAAATATTATCAAATGTTAATATAAAGGACTTTTAGCACATTGTTATTTTAATAACAAAATCTCAAAACAACTTAATGTCCCACAAAAGAGGATCAAATAAATAGTGACACATATTGGCACTTAAGTGTGCTAATATTACACAGATGTATCTGCTTATGGTTTTCCCTTAGCTGCAATGTGTCTGTCCTTCCCTTTACCTGGCTGCGTTCAAAACTAAGCTCCACGCTAACTTAACACAGCCTTTCCACAACCTTCAATTGTGGGTTAGTTCCCTTACTTTGTGTTCCCACAGATCCTATGTTCTCCCTCAGCATGATCATAGAAATTTGAATGATCTATTGATATATGATTGTTTCTCCACCAAATATTCTGAATCTTATGGGTTTAACAGATAAAGAAGATATGGTATATTGGGGTGGGGTCCCTGCCAGCTCCAACGCCACCCTTGCCTCAAGTCGTTTAACCCAGCTGTTAGCAATCCCACTACTGGGCATATACCCTGAGAAAACCATAACTCAAAAAGAATCATGTACCAAAATGTTCATTGCAGCTCTATTTACAATAGCCCGGAGATGGAAACAACCTAAGTGTCCATCATCAGATGAATGGATAAAGAAGATGTGGCACATATATACAATGGAATATTACTCAGCCATAAAAAGAAACAAAATTGAACTATTTGTAATGAGGTGAATAGACCTAGAGTCTGTCATACAGAGTGAAGTAAGTCAGAAAGAGAAAGACAATTACCATATGCTAACACATATATATGGAATTTAAGAAAAAAAAAATGTCATGAAGAACCTAGGGTAAGACAGGAATAAAGACACAGACCTACCAGAGAATGGACTTGAGGATATGGGGAGGGGGAAGGGTAAGCTGTGACAAAGCGAGAGAGAGGCATGGACATATATACACTACCAAACGTAAAATAGATAGCTAGTGGGAAGCAGCCGCATAGCACAGGGAGATCAGCTGGGTGCTTTGTGACCGCCTGGAGGGGTGGGATAGGGAGGGTGGGAGGGAGGGAGATGCAAGAGGGAAGAGATATGGGAACATATGTATATGTATAACTGATTCACTTTGTTATAAAGCAGAAACTAACACACCATTGTAAAGCAATTATACTCCAAAAAAATGTAAAAAAAAAGAGGTCCCTTCAGGAGTTCTGGCTGCTGACTAACGGCCCGACCCCAGCCAGGACCTCCTGGTAAGACTATAACTAGTGATGTTTGTACAACCAAAGACTCTATTTTGTGCTTTAAGGAGAATAAAATTGACTACATTTAAAAAAAAAAAAAGATATGTTATTGATATATATATATATATACACAAAATGAAATATAACTCAGCCATAAAAAAATGAAATCTTGCCATTTGTGACAACATGTATGAACCTAGAGGGTAGTATGCTAAGTGATGTAAGTCAGACAGAAAAAGACAATTACCATATGACTTCACTTACATGTGAAATCTGAGAAACAAAACAAATAAACAAACATAACAAAACAGAAACAGACTCATAGATACAGAGAAAAAATTTTCAGTTGCCATGGGGAAGGAGATTAAGTGGAACAAACTTCAAGTTATAAAATGAATAAGTCTCAAGAATGTAATGTGTGTATGGATGGCCTGAGGAATATAGACAGTAGTAATAATCTAATAGTAATTTTTATGGTGATAATTAGACTTATCCTGGTGATCTTCTCCTGATGTGTAAAAATATCAAATCACTATGTTGTACAGCTGAAACTAATGAAATATTGTAAGTCAATTATACTTTAATAAAATAAGATTTGTCTTGGTCACAATTATATACCTGATGGCTTACACGATGTAAGATGCTTACTTGGTTCTCTAAAACTGTACATTAAATTTACTGGATATTAAACTGTCAGTTAATTTTTAATTCAGTGGTTCAGTTAAATTGAACAGAAGGTATATTCAAGGAGAAAAGGAAAGGAAAAACTTTTTCAAGACCTGGGAAGCTTAAGTGCAAAACCTAAGAATGTATAACTAATTAGGGTGCAACTGTAAGAGAAGCCAAACTTCCCGATATTCAAAGTCAAAAGTTAAGCTATATCTATATCCATTTCTAGCTCTAGCTCTATCTATAAGATATTTTATTATTGCTTAATCTATATGAACTATAACCTCTTTAGCATTATAATATGCTAGAGAGAGGTTTATAAATAATGTATTTGCATGTAATATATATACCTCAATATGAAAATACTCTGTCCGCAATATAGCATCTGTGTGTATGTGTATTATATTATTATAACTTAACCATAAACTTAGGGCATAATTTGGCTTTTCTGTAAAAACAAGCAATTGCCACTAATTGCTTGCCTGATGATCTCAGTGGGAATTTAATTTGGAATTACTGATGCTGCATGCAAACGTGCTACAGGCAAAACATGCTATACTGAAAGCTACATTTAAAAATGTATTTGAGGTGTAAGGCAGGAAAGTACTGATAACTCCTCTCTACAATAAAACAGAAACTAAATTCCTGTACATTGTATGCTTTGTAAATATCAAACCAGTAGCAAGGCAGCCGTAGTCACTGCCACAAGGTTGGCATGTTAATGAAATCGAACAATTGATATTGGGTCGCTTCTTGGAAAAGGATGTGCCTCTGGCAGAGGCAACACGTGAAGACTTCAGGCTAAACAAATGTAGCCGGATCTCAGGTTGGTAAACACAAAATTGTAATTTTCAGAAAATTAGGTCTTTTCAGAAGAGTAAGGCTTTCACATCATGAGAGGCTTGAAATGTTGTATGGAGGAAATACATTTTGGCGGTTAAAAAGAAAAACAAAAAGCCTAGAGGAAGGAAGAGGAATATGCCATGAGTAGAACTGTGCAAAGATCAGAATTGATGAGATATATATATATATATATATATATGCAGATAGGAAGATAGGCATAGACAAAGTTTCACCTTGAAGTTGCATTCTTTGCATTCTTTGTCTAGGTTTTGTGCCCTGTATTCTATGCATTGGGAAAATTGATTCCTGACTACATGAACTATAAAGTTATGGAAACATCTCTTAAGGTACTGTATGTCCCCTCAATCATATTAACTTCCAAATTAAAATATTTTACAAATTATAATGAATATAAATAACGTTATTGGAAGAACAAATTTTTTATCTGAGAAGAGTTGAGAAGAAAAATAAGAGAAACTTGAAAAGTAACAAATTCCAAATATGCCATTCAAGCTCCTTACTGTCTATGTCCATGGCCTGCTTTTAGCAAGAATCCTATTAGGCCAGTTTAATAAGAATAACATTATCCTTGAAATTTAATCAAGTTCCTGTTAGTAATTTTCCATCCATTGACTCTTGTCATTCTGCTCATTGGCTATAAATCCCTACTTGTCCTTGTACTCAAAGTTGTGTTTAATCTTTCTGCTCCATTGCAGCAGTCTTGACCCCTACTGCAACAG
Source organism: Delphinus delphis (assembly GCF_949987515.2). Classification (NCBI taxonomy): domain Eukaryota; kingdom Metazoa; phylum Chordata; class Mammalia; order Artiodactyla; family Delphinidae; genus Delphinus; species Delphinus delphis. Next base: position 22,761,093 of record NC_082686.1, read on the forward strand.
TTTTGAATAAAGTTTTGCTTGCCATTTTTAACAAGTGTCAGAATAATTTCTCTTTGACAAAAGAAAGGGTACTCCCAAGAAAGGTAATTAAAAACAAACAAAAATACTTGCTTCCCTCTCTTTAAGAGGAAATGACAAAGACAGATCTGAAGCAAATGTGACCCTGATAAGAACCATTGAGTTGTTTTCTGTAATTTTGTACATGTGAAGTGTTTGTTAGAGTTAGAATTATTTTTTAAATGTATCACACACACAATAAAAAGTATACCCCAACCAGACTTTCAGACAGGAAAGATGGGAGATTTATACCCAACTGAGTGAATTCACCAAGTTCTCATTGCAAGAAGAAGAGATCTTTGTATTTATAGTATCTAAATGTGAACCAAGCTAAACTTGCAACACTTGTGCACACGGTCATTGTAAGTTCTGCAGAACTGGACAGATCTCATAAGATCTAATATCTGGAAAGGAACATGGGAATCTCTATTTTACATACGAGAAACTTTGTTCTGGGATACTTGGGAAGGCTGTGGCAGAACTAAGATCACACTCTGGCTCTTTATATTCATTTCATGAAATCATACCGCTATGCCAGTTATTATATTACTAAGTATAAATATATTCTCAGGGACTAGTTTCTATAGATCATTAACAATGTTACTCAACATTGGAATTAATGTTTGAAGTGATTATAACAAGTAACCAAGGAAGCATTTTATTATGTTCTGTATACTATATTTAAGCAATAAAGTAAACATTTAATGCAGATTAGAATGATTTTAGTGAAAACACTGCACATTAGTACACCCACTTATGTCCAGGTGATGCCAAGAATGTGAGATAATTAAAATCATCAGTTTTCCAATTTCCATGCTGATGTACAAGAAGCTAAGATATAAAAAGAAATATATTCTGGGGAATGCCAGTCATTTTCCCCACCCTGGATTTTATGGCTAGAACCATGTTTTGGCAAAATATTCTTGAATAAACAGTGCTTAGATAAAAACTCAGGAAAATTAATCTTACATATGAAAAAATATAATCTAAAACTAGAGTAGGAGAAAGAGAAAGAGGGAGAGGGAGGGAGGATGGGAAGAAAGGAGGAGGAAAAGAAGAACCAGGACAAGAAGACAATAAAATATATTTTCGCCTAGTTGTATAATTTACATTTTACAAATATTTCCTGATTTCATTCTATGTTCTCTTCTGGGTATTGGGAATCAAACATTGAACATGAAAGAGAAGTTTCCCTCACCATCTTGGAGTTTTACTCTATTATATATGTTCTCTCAAGATTATTTATTTTATAACTGAAGGTAACTTGAGATAATTCACAGGTATGTTTACATCAATCTCAGCAACAAGACACAAAAAACTGAAATAATAAACTATAAGTTTAAGATTGTGAGCAGAGAGATAACACATTGTTTCCATATCAGAAAGTCAAAGACAATCCCCTAGATTCCAGTTTGGTAACTTTAATATACCATCTATTTTGAATTAATAAGAAATATAATCTAGTGTATAAAGTTAATTTGGTTACTGATTATATACAATATTTGTATTTCAAAGGTAATTTTAAAATAGTGCTGTCTAGCTTTCTTGTGATTAAGAAATTATGAATACGCTAACTCATAGTACTTTTGCTCTTGATCATGACAAGTAAATTCTTGCACTAAAAAAAAAAACAACAAAAAAAAAAACAATTGCCTAAAGTAAATGGAAGCTATCATCTGACAGCTCAATAAAAAATAAATTTCATCCCCAAGTGGGCATATTTACTAATATCTTAAAATATAATTGCCTTTTAAAATACTTAATTATATTTTTTATTTAAAAATGAATTTACTATATAATTTTTACATCAAGAAAATTCACAGGAATTTCCCAAGTAGAGCTCAATATTCAACTTATTAGGATATTGATTAATAAATTAGGTTATTATCTGTTTCCAAATCACTGTTGAAACATTAAGATGTGAAAATATATTACATTGTTTCCATCATTGTTAATTCCAACATGTGCTGGGCAATCGCCAATTTGAGTATGGTGTCTTCATATCTGAACCTGATAGTTACAGTTTATAGATATTTTGTTAAATTATATTTCACATGTATTTTACTTGAGTATATACTGCCCCTATTAAAAGAATGCTCTAGACTATAATGAAGACTAAGGGGATTTTGTTAATAAAAATACCATACATAGGATATAGCAAAAAATGCTAGATATAGCTGCAAAAATATCTTCCATATTCTAAAAATGTCAAAAATAAATACTAGCATGTTTCTCATTCTGCACCTTTCTCAGCAGTGAAATTCTGATTCTTTCATATGTAAATGAATATATATGTATATTCGTATATTCATATATATATATGAATTCATTCTACAGTGAACACAAATATGCATTATTTCAGGGGAATTTTGAGTTACCTGTTTTATTTTTGGGGAGACATTAATTATTCAGAATTAAATTGTAAATGCTTTAATTTTCATGTTTTAAAAATTTAAGTCACTGCACATGAAGTAATATGCTTGAGAGAAAAAAAAACAGTATTATATTTTTTCTTATGTTTTCAAGAAAGCTAAATTCATCTTTAATTCTGACAGTATAGTGGTATCATATATTGTACTCGATCCCTTAAACAATGGCCTTATTTTTATTTGAATTTCTAAATTAGATCCATGTTACCATGAAAAGGGTGATGCAATTCTGTTTTTTCTACATACCTTACTCTTACAATAACTGGTTTAAAATTTAAGTATTTTCTGTAGGATATTGAGAGTAATTTGCATTTTGTTTATGTTTTGGTTGTATTTGGTTTGATATTTTAACTGTTTATTTTTCCATTTATTCCATCATCCATTTCAAACACTGCTATCGTAAGGTGTCTTGCAAAACAAAATAGTAAAAATTTTCTAAATATTAATGATTGAACTGATTACACATTTTTAATCAAAATAATATCAAAGTTTGTGTCTACTGACACTAAGCCCTTAGCAAATGCTGGATATAATTGTTTATCTATAAAGGTTTTGTCACCCTGGCTTTTCCTCAACAGCGTACTTTGAGTTTATAGGGGAAAGAATCAGATGCCTAAGGCTTCCTCTTAAAGATTCTGAATGTGAACCTCTGGGAAGGGCAGCCGCTGCACTAATTATCCAAAATTATTATTGTGTGTCTATTTTATACTAAGCACTGTTTAAGTGTGGGGAATTCAGGCCAACAGGGAATCCTTTCTAGTGGATCAGGCAGATGCAAAAATAAATAACTATACCGCAAGGCAATGCATAGCACAATTGAAGTGGAATGCATAAGGTTCCTGTCTCAAAAGGCATTAGCATTGGCCCTAATTAGGATGTGCAGAGGAGGCACAGGGAAATCTTCCCGAAAGAGTATGAATTTTAACCTCTAACATTTGTGAGCACATGAAATGTGTTGAACACAGTGCTAAGTGCTTCCCATGGATTGTCACAAGTCTTACAATCAGAATCTGGACACACACACACACAATAGTGGATGAACTACACTGGAAAAGAGAATTTTGCAGTTGCTGCTTATAAGTAAAATACTGTATTAGAAATAGCTTCAGGCCTGCCATTGAATTTAAGTTCCACCTCTGCCAGATAACAATGAAGTTACCTTTGTTTTCTGTTTATTAATTTGGACTTTAGGTTTTCTTTTCTTTCTTTCTTTTTTATTATACAATTATTGAGTTGAACTGGTTTCCTTAATCTCTAAGAATCTACTAACATAGAAAACGTGAGTCTGGCACAAATTTTAAAAATGTAGAGAGAGTTATCATATTTACCAATATTATATTTACCACATATTGGTAAATATTATCTTTGGCAGTGAACCATATAAAAGGTGACATTTGCTTTTGGCTAGAATTATATAAATCTCTTGGGTAATGCTAATTGTTTCATGTTTTTTAGTCTCTGGTACATGTACTCATATGAATATATATATAGGTATTGAATATATTGAATATATATATGTATTCATGAATATATAATGAAAATGAAGAATAATCCCACTTTACTAAATATCATTTTAATAAGTTAATATCTTTAAAACCAGAGAATTCACAAGAGAAAATAATACAAGAGGTCCTAGGTGGTGAAAATATTGGAAAGTAGATTATTTTTAGGCTTCCATATCTTCTACTTAATGGTTATATGATTAATAAAAATGTACATATTACTGCATAGATTGTAAGAAGGAGATTTTGTAAAATTGGATGTAAAGTGAACACAGACTTTAAAAATCAAGGAACTGTGTTCTCTTTGCTATTATCACAATGGAAAGATCTAAGGAGACATTATTTAGATTTAATTAAATGGTAGCTGTATAGACTAGAGCATTTCAACATACTTCTATCCATGACCTTGACTAAATCTCTATTTAAAGTTGCCAGCCTAAGAAGAAACAGCAAAGCTTGTCAGGATCTGAATCTGTCACTTCCTCAAAGTTGGAACCAGGAAACTCATATTCCAGGCACATCAGGAGACGTTAAAGAAACTTTTAAGACTGCCTTCAGACTTGATGCTGAGTTACTCCTGCTTTGATAAATGCCCTATCTTATTTTATTCCTTTCCTTTCCTTTCCTTTCCTTTCCTTTCCTCTCTCTCTCTGTTTCTCTTTCTCTCCTTATTACTGAGACTTAGAGCTGACAGCAGTCATCACTGCATTCCTGTCACTATACAGGATTTGCTGACTTGATTACTTGCTTAATACAATCTTTTCACCTTCTCTTGTCATTTCCTCTGAGGCTCTGAAGTCTTTTTTTCTTTTTTCTTTTTTCCTGAAAACACAGGGTGGTTGGTACCTGTGACCTGTTTTAGCTCTTGCTGAATGCTAGCTGGATTCCTGAATTCTGCCGGTGCGTGAGAAGGCTGGAGCTGATCACAAAACACAACACAAGCTGTGGGAACTGAAATATAAAAATCTTTTACTTGAATTTTTACAGGTTCATAATTAATTAAATCAGGCAGCTCACTTTACAACCTCACTATCTACAGTACTATCCATTTTGTGAATAAAATTGAAAAGCATTATTAGGGTAAGCTTTACAATCAATGAAAAATAAATTTAAGTCTTTTAAAATCATATTGTTAACATAAATATGTATGGTCCTTGTAAAACAGTATTGGGATTACAGCAAATCTGTCTTGCATGCTCTCCAGAAAATTTACAGACTTCAGTGAAAACACTGTCCTCTCTTGTAGTCATCATACTTCATGGTATAAAATTTTCAAATTTTTCTTTAATATTAAAGTTTAAGAACTACAAATACTAGCAACAATACTTTTATTTTGTAATAGAATCTTCGATTTTAAAAGTTTTGACATTCATTCCTCACCATAAATCACAGTATATAAAGATACCATTTGCTTCTCTCCATGTTATTATATATCTGGTCAAAGCCATATTCATTACCTGGTCAATTTTAGAAACCCCATCCTTACTGGCTTACTGGCCTACTAGTTTCTATTTTAAGATAATGCTTAAACCTTTCCGAAAGATTCTTTTCACACCTCTTAAATCAAAAACATTTATGATGGTTTATAAAGTTCGACACTAGCTGGCCTATGCCTACTTCTGTGACCTTGTCTCCATCCAGATCCAAATTAACTTTGTTCCTTAAACCCTAACCATCCCTGACTCTTTCCTGCTTTCAGTCCTTTGTACCCCGTCTAATCACTTTTTTGTATATTTCATCTTAATGTGGTTGTGTGTGTTCCATCCCCCTAATTAAAACATAAGTTCCATGAGAATAAGGATGATGTTGCTTTTCTCACAGTCTGTACAGCACCTGAATTTATATTTGACACTCAGTAGATACTCAGTAAATTATAGTTAATGAATGAAAACCCAGGACAAGTATGTATTCTAGATACTATCACTCCATTTAACAGAGGAAGAAAAGTGTGCCAATGTTTGCTTGACTCTCCTAACATCACAGAACTTAGTACTTCAATCCTGCGTTAATCTACAGTAATACCTTGCTTTTCACAGACTCTTATTGCCTATTTTGTGAAGAAGCCAGCCCTTTAAATTAGCTAAGAATTAACTGCACATGTTTTTTCTTTCAAATGTCTAAAATACCTTGACACTTTTTTTTTACACTTTTTTCAGTCATTGAATTTTCTCATTTAATTTATGCAGAAGGAAACTACCAAGGGAATGAAAACTAATATATCCGTTGGCACATTTAGAGGATAATTCAATTAATAATTTAATAGATTCAGTTCTACTGTATGTTCACTCATATGCAGAATCAGCTATGGCAATTAACTGGGTTCAGTCCATGTGTCATGGGAATTCTAATGGTTACACGGAATACTAAATTAGATGTGTGCTTACTGCCAACTAACCATAGCACTGGGTGTGCATTTTCTGTACTAAATTTGAACAGCCAAGTTATGCATAAATCTCAGCATATTTTATAACTCTGGAGTCATAAGTGTCATTTATATTAAGATATACCTATATGTGACTTCTTAGCATATGCTGGGTTTCTCTTTAATTTGTTGTTAGTGATTTAAGTATTAAATCACTGTTTAACTTTTCTACTGATCATAAGAAAAGTTTGATCATAAGTAAGGTGAATTATTCCTCCTTCTACTATTACTGTTCTTTTCTCTTGTCCTAATCTCTTTCCTCCATAAAGCATACATACAAATACTAATAAAAGTATTGTACTACTTATGGCTATTCTGTTCCCTATTGTTGCTTTATATAATTGAAATCTCCAGAAAAGGCTACAGTATTTTAAAGATTATATTATTATTATTATTATGCACAATTTCATGTGTAAATTTAGGATACAAAGCGTAAGTGAATCTCTTTCATAAAAAATTCTGAATTATCAAAAGAAGGATGATTGGTCATACAGATATACAGTATTAAATTCATTTTACAAATAACAATAATATTAGTTTCTTCAGAATCTGATTTAGCAGTAGCACATTCTGTAACTTATGTAATTTGTGCTTATTAATGTCAAACAAATTTAAAGTTGGTCACTATCATTAAAATTGAAAAGAAAACTATAAGTAAAATGTAAATTGTTTATCTAGTGATTTAATTTCATGTCTAGGTTGTTAATTTTATATGAGGTAAAAATAGTTCCACAGGGCTTCCCTGGTGGCGCAGTGGTTGAGAGTCCGACTGCCGATGCAGGGGACATGGGTTCGTGCCCCGGACCGGGAGGATCCCACATGCCGCGGAGCGGCTGGGCCCGTGAGCCATGAACGCTGAGCCTGCGCGTCCGGAGCCTGTGCTCCGCAACGGGAGAGGCCACAACAGTGAGAGGCCCGCGTACCGCAAAAAAATAAAATAAAATAAAATAAAATAGCTCCACAAATTTAATTCATTTCTTAAACTCCCCAAGTCTGTCAAACCCTGATGACTTAAAAAAAAAATCAAAAGCAAATAAAAACACTTCCACTATTGTATCTTAAAGTCCTTGATTGTGCATTCTAGAATGTTGCTTATTTTATGCATAATGCAATGACTAGGTCACAACAGTAGAAAACAAGCAAGAAAAACTCAGTATTATTGTCTTCATCATCATCACATCATCAACATCAACATCATCATCATCATCATCATCATCCTAATAAAAACAAGACTGGAAATAATGATGATGATAATAGCTAACATGGTGCTTATGACTTAGTTATTATTTTAAGCATGTTATATAATTAGCAAATTTAATCACAATGAGATCACATTATTATTATTATTATCACCATTTAACCTTTAAATTTATCCCCTTTTAACTGAAAGACTGAAAAGTAAGGAATTATATAAACCTTTTCTACATCCCTTTAGGTCTCTTAATTGAAAATTGGTAACAAATTGGCACATATTTTTTAACTTTCGAACAACCACAGTATTATTTAATAGGACTTAGATCACAACTTCTTTCTGCTTAACTATTGTGTATGTTGACAAATATTTTATATCTTTAATGCATACTTAATTAGAACACTATTTTACTTAAAGGGGTGATAAACTATCACCAAAATTTAATTTTTTACATAATCGAGCAAAATAATTTGTGCAGATGGAATAAATAAAGCAATTCAAGTTATGATTAGAAATGAATCATATGTGATACCTTTTCAGAGCATTGAATTATAGTAAATGAAACCAAAAAATGTACAGCCTCTCCTAAAATAGCAGTTTATTGATATGAGTTTCCTCTTTTAACAGCATTTTTTTTTTTTAGCTAAAAAATGTGTACTCTTCTTTTTTTTTGGTTTCCCCACGATGAATATACTGCCAATAAATATAAAGCAGCTGGTCCTATACTATTATGTACAACATTTATATTACAAATAATTGATAGTTTTAAAAATCAGTTAAATTAAATTAGATTTAGAAGTCAGTTAAATTAAATTAAAAGTATATAGAAGCAAGAACCCATTGTAAACCATAGTGTGAATGAAAAACACCATAGATAACAAAAATTAATCAAGGAAGCATTTTCTTAACCTTTTTTATTTTAAAAAGTTTATTGACAGTTTAATTAAATAGGTAACCACATAGTCTCTCAGTCACCTACAATTTTAATTCACCAAGTGAACAAATCTGTGAAAGTGACTTTGATTTTGCTTTCCCAAAGTAGAACTCTAAACTTAGAAAAAAAAAAACAAAGTAAACATTTTAGAATGTCTATTACATGCAAAAACATCTTTGGGATTTCCCCAAGAGCTTCCGAAAAATCACAAATATGTGTTTCTTTTTTCTTCAGAATAAAGAGAGATGTTAGAAAAAATTAGGTTTGTCTCTGTGGACATTACATTATAGTGGAAAAGTTTTTACTCGTTCTGGGAAAGAACATGTAGTTGTGTGAAATCAAAACATTTTAAATAAAATTTCAAAATAAATGTGCATATATTCAAATGAAATTTTTATCTTGGTTTATTAGGATACGAGCTGGAATTTTTACACATCTAATTCTTATTTTTGAGTAAAGACCTAATATAAAGATCTTTTTTAAATGAATAAAATAAGCAATCATATTGAGGAATATTGCTCAGGGCAAGAAAAATGTTTAAATCAATTGTTTTAGCACTGATGACTCAAGAGTACTGGAAACAAAAATTAGTCACATTATGAAGTCTGAGAAAATCACAGAAAAATATAAAAGTATCAAAAATAGGCTACCTTTTATGGTATTGAACTGACTGCATTGGTAATTGCTCTTATTACCTTAAAAGACTTTTTTAGGAGGTCCAAGAAAAATCAAAATTTCCTAAACAAACAGGATTGTCATGGAATTATTTGTATCTAACAAGAACTATTTGAAATTCTACTGCTTATGAAGCATTATGAGATACTAATAGTGATAAAAATAATTGTTTAAAGAGGTTAATTGCTCTTATCAAGGCTTCATCTTCATCACTGGGACAGAAACAGTTTATCTTGTCATCAATACTAAAGGAGAGAGGACATTTTACTCCAGATGACCATATAAATATGAAATAAAGGGATATATCTGAATAAACAGAGTACGTCAAATGAGCCATACAGGTTTTAAAATTGCATAGATACTGAATCAATATTATGGGATTTTCAGGTTCCACTTCTTTAAGATACTGTGGAAAATTTTACATTTCTAAGAGGATTTTTTTTCTTTATTGTATAAAAGAACTGCTTTTATATAACTGCTCAGTTGTATAATCTCTATGACACATATTTAATTATAAGTGCATTAAATTATATGTTGTCTTATACTTTCTAAGCTGTTCCATATAAGTAGATTCCAGCTTCCTAGATATATTGCATTATTTTATATCTTTCAAATATTTTGAATCTTTGTAAAGCACTATTAATACACTATTTCTAGTGTTATACAATAAATATTATGAAATCAAGTAATTATTATGAAGCTTCTTAGATGAAGATACAAAAGTGTCATTTACATCTTTAATGTCTTTAAAACAACTTCTTGAAAAGTATGTTGTTTTTTCTTATTCCATATGCGATGACTATACAAGCAAGTCTAAAGCAATTTAGAGAAACGTGCAAATACACGTATTTTTACAACCAAAATATTATTTTAAAATTAACTATCTGAAATTTCACTCATAGGCATGAACTTCAGATACGGCTTATTTTATTCAGTGAATATTCTCTCCAAAAGCCCTCCCAGTAGGACAGGAGTGCATTTCCCTGCTGGATTGATGTTAGGCTTATCCATGTGACTTTTTGAATGTGACACGAGCAAACGCTTGAAATGTCCTTTCATTATTCAGTTGTCCTCTTGTGCTTCTGCCATCACCACGGTGTAGCCTTCTTCCATACAGTTGCTGCCTCTTTGGTCTGGTTTCAAGTGTTACTGGACCCATAACATGGAGTTAAGCACTGCTGCTTGAAGCAGAGCTCCCTATTCAAGGACCACCTGGGTCAGCCAGTTCCAGTTGAGTATGAGATTACTACTGTATGTCACTGAGTTTGGGAATGTTTATTATGTATATTTATTGTGACATTAGCTGATGATGTATCTCACTGCACGGCTTTATTTTCTTCTCCTTAGCCATTTTCACTGATTCTTATGTATGTTGCTATTTTGTCTGTTTTTCTTAATATAAATTTATTTATTTTATTTATTTTTGGCTGCGTTGGGTCTTTGTTGCTGCATGCGGGCTTTTTCTAGTTGCAGACTTTTCGTTACGGTGCCCGTGCTTCTCATTGCAGTGGCTTCTCTTGTTGCGGAGCACGGACTGTAGGCACGTGGGCTTCAGTAGTTGTGGAGCCTGGGCTTCAGTAGTTGTGGCTCGCGGGCTCTAGAGTGCAGGCTCAGTAGTTGTGGCGCACAGGCTTAGTTGCTCCGTGGCATGTGGGATCTTCCCGGACCAGGGCTCGAACCCGTGTCCCCTGCATTGGCAGGTGGATTCTTAACCATTGCACCACCAGGGAAGTCCCTATTTTGTCTTTTTTATCATTGATTTTCCTTGCTAGAATGTAAGGTTCATAAAGTCAAGTGTTTTTGTTTGCTTTATTATAATTCTACATGCTCAACACCTGAAAAAGTGCTTGGTGTGTAATACATGCCTGATAAATACTGTTGAATGAAAAAAATATAATTAAGATCCTAACTTTAGTATGCTTAAATTCATAAAATAATAAGTTTAGATCCATCTTTTCCTCTTTACACATCAGGACACTAAAGCTTGGGTAATTTAAATGAGTTGACCAATGTCCTAGGATTAGATCCAGCAGATTCATTAAAATCTAAGAATAGCTCATAATACTATGACATTTAAACATTATTTTAGTAAAGCCCAATATATAAAAAACTAGTTTACATCATCACAAACTGTGAGCTGGCTTAAGTCCATGGATAGGTATCAACAACCCATGGACAGTATGAAGAAAAGCTGTCCTTGCCTTTGCTCCACTGAAGTTAGATAATGAAATTTAGAGGATTTAAGGATTTATGGCCACAGAGTTCTGGCTGATTGGATTCAAGTTGTTGGACTGGTCTTTTTCAAGAATTAAGTACCTTGACTTTGGATGGTCATGCTATTCTGGACTATGGTGTCAGGTAATAAGTCCAGCAAGGTAAACCTACTGGCACCACATCCTAAGGAGGGGGAGGAAGGTGGGAGAGCCCTGTTATGGACTGAATGTTTGTGCCTCCACAAAATTCATATGTTGCAGTGTGATGGTATTAGGACTTGTGGCTTTGGAGAGGGGATCAGGATTAGATGAGGTCATAGGGAGGAGCTACCATGAATGGGATCAGTGCCCTTAGGACTCAGGAGAGAGCTTTTTCCTCTGCTCTACTCTCCATCATATGAGGATAGAAGTAGAAGACAGCAGTCTGTAACTGGAAAAGGTCCTCACCAGAACCCAAACATGCTGGTCCCCTGATCTCAGACTTCCAGTCTCCAGAACTGTGAGAAATTAATTTCTGTTTTTTTATAAGTCACCAGTCTATGGTATTTTATTATAGCAGCCCAAGCAGACTAAGACAGACTGTAAGCAGTCTGTCACAAGGTCTTAGCACAGTTTTCAGGATCTTCAAGAAGACACAACTGGGTGGTGGTGTGCCTGGTGGTGCCTTGGTTGAGAGTCCGCCTGCCGATGCAGGGGACATGGGTTCGTGCCCCAGTCTGGGAAGATCCCACATGTCGCGGAGCGACTAGGCCTGTGAGCCATGGCTGCTAAGCCTGTGCGTCCGGAGCCTGTGCTCTGCGATGGGAGAGGCCACAACAGTGAGAGGCCCGCGTACCACCAAAAAAAAAAAAAAAAAAAAAAAAAAGACACAACTCAGTGATGTCAGTAAAGGCTTGATATGATGTGATCGCAATGTGCAGCCTCACCCTGTGAAGTTCTGCATTAGTTCCATCTGTGAGGTGGTCTTCTCTGTCCAATACATAAAGCTCATTCCTATGAATGAATTTTTGTATCTCCTCCAAATTGATATGTTGATCCCTAATTCTCAATGTGATGGTATTTGGAGGTGGGGCCTTTGGAAGTAATTAATTTTAGATGAAGTCATGAGAGTAAAATCCCCATCATGGGATTAATGTCCTTAGTGAAAGAGGAAGAGGGAGGAGGTATATCTCCTGCGAGCATGCACCAAGGAAAGGCCATGTGAAGACATACCAGCAAAAGAGCACTCACCAGGGACCTGACAATTCTGGCATCCTGATCTCGGCCTTCCAGCCTCCAGAACCATGAGAAATAAATGGTTCCGTGAAAGCCTCCCAGTCTAAGATATTTAGTTACAGCTGCCCAAGCTAGGACGTTCACTGTACTAGTGGGAAGTGAGATCACTGCATAAGGTCTTCATTCCAGAGGAAGGGCAGAAAGCTGTGGCAAATTGGATGTAGAGACTGGTATTTCGGGACAATTAGGTTAAGCAGGTGCCAAGAGGTAGTGATAAATCCAGTAGTTAAACACAATGACTATTTCATTTGTTTGTCTGATATTGGTTCATTTCTAAGATTTATCCTCTCAAGGGTTAGATATTTCCTAAAATTCCTTAACAACTTTTCATCATCATAATCTCTGAAGTACATTTTCACAAAATTTAATCTGAATCAGATTATATCTGTCAGAGACAGACAAAATGTGATAAAACTAGAGTAAGTTGGGCTTCCCTGGTGGCGCAGTGGTTTAGATTCCGCCTGCTGATGCAGGGGACATGGGTTCCTGCCCGGGTCCAGGAAGACCCCACATGCCGCAGAGCGGTTGGGCCTGTGAGCCATGGCTGCTGAGCCTGCGCGTCCGGAGCCTGTGCTCTGCAACGGGAAAAGCCACAGCAGTGAGAGGCCCGTGTAATGCAAAAGAAAAAAAAAAAAAAAAAACTAGAGTAAGTTATAGTATCTGTACACATGAAGAATGTGATATTTCAAATTTCCCCAGGAGGTCCATGTAAAGTCTGGGTTAAAATAATACAGGTGAGCGGTAAAAGATATTTTCACCTTTCTCTTTTAATGATCTATTCTTATCTTCTGCATGTAGACATAGACTTTATATTTCTTTCAGATGTTCCTTGAAATTATCATGAAGGGTATAAAATCTAAATAATTGCTGACATTAGAACCAATTTACTTCTGCAAATAAGCCATCTTCTTTAAAGTCTGAACAATTTAAATGTATTATGGTGAGTGTATAGGGTATGTTCATAAGACAAGATTTTAATCACAGATATAAAATGTTTGTCTGCTATGAACAAGGAGTTTTCCTAAGTGTTATTGAGATACTTTCTTTAAATGTTAAAACTATGGTCACATCTTACCTACTTCATCCTGTACATGTAGCAGAGCATGCTACTGGAATTAGTTATTTTGAAAGACTGCAAAACTTGAGGAAATAATTGTGCAATAAAACAAAGTTTTATTAATTATATGGAATACATGTTAAGTCTAGAAGTAACATGAATATGTGTTATAAGGTTAATTAATATCTCTATATCCTTAAGAGGTTTCTGATATTGCTAACAACTTTTACACAGGAGAAAATTCATTTGAATATTGCTATTATCTCTAACAAGAAATAAAAGCAGGTGCAGAGAGCTCAATGAGAAAAAAATGCAAATTAAAAATTCAATATTTCTTAGCAGGCATTTTTACCATGTAACTCTTAAATTAATCACATAAAATAATTAAGTCTAATTAATAGGTAATAAGTAATGAGTACCTACTCACAAAACTTGATTCTAATTGCCATCAAATGTACTATGTAATCGGTGCTTATTGCATTCAACTACATATCACATGCTTGTTATCTCCTTTGTTTTATAAATTGGAACTTTAGTTCAACTCATGCTTCTTAGAAAGGGTAATGCCTTTGGAATGTTGAAAATGAACTGGCAGGATGCCAAGGAGTCTGCTTAAACTGAAATACAAAAGAGGTTTTGAACAAAAAAAAAGAGATAATCTCCTAAGCACCTTAAGTTTAGTGGTACTATAATAAATGTGGTTGGTATCAAATTATAAATGGCTCAGTTCTTTTTCACTCATTCTTAACAATATTACACTGTAGTTTCTTGAATCACATAGTAAAGAATGGTAAATGTTTTGTGACATTGTATAATTTCTTTGTGATGCTCATAATTTCTGTACTGTTTTGAATCAAAGATGGAAAATAAAAACATTCTTACTATTTCTAACATACAAATATTTATTTACATCAATAACTTTTCAAGGTATTACATGTCATTGCATTAAATTATTACTACTATAAATTTGTCACTAAATAAAATATCCTATTTTATAACAACACAGGCTTTAATTATCAAGAAATAAGCTTATTTGATAAGCTAAGTATTTATCATGGTTGTTATGCTGCCCTATCCAACCAAAATTTCTACTAGTCTTCATATGAGAAGATAATAAGATATTTTACAAATAGTAGCACTGCAGGCATAAAAAAGTGTTCCAACCTTCATAATACAATGACACTAACAAGGAAGTTACTTGCAAGTGAAAGAGAAGAACAGGCTAAATTTTAAATTACAACCATGGTCACATGTTCCAAACAATTATTTAATTCTATACTCAAAAATAATAATAACTATAGACAAAAGATAACATAATGGCATTTACTCTGCTCCTACCACATGAATAAAATCTGAATCTTAGCTATTAATGATATTAAGATGAATAATTATTTTATTTTCTACTTAAGTAGAAAAGATACTTAAGTATCTTTTACTAGAATATTTATATAACATAAATAAATTTGCATCATAATATTCATCCACTTTAAGCATTTTTTACATGATTCAGTTTTAATAAATTATCGTTAAGTACTTAGAAGGTAATAATCTCATTACCTACAATAGAGTAGACGTTGGGCACATATATGGGCAAACTTGTATCTTGCTAAATGTAGCATAAAGTTTGAAAAGTGAGCTGGGCTCCCAGCGTTCTGGAATTCATCAGTAAATTTGATTGTGAAAAATGGAGCATCTTGAGTAAGGCATATGAAGCAATACTGTAAGAGTCTGGGTTAATCAAAGAGGAAGCTAGACTGTCAGAGATTTTCAAGTAATTTGTAACAGATATTTAAAAGAGATTCATCATGGGGAGAAAACAAGAGGCCATAGCTTAAATACAGGATTCATGTATAGGTTAAATCCACAAGAGAAACTCCTTTCATTTGAAGATTGAAAAAACAAAAAAGGAAGTATGTCAATAGAATGCACGAATAAAGTTTGATAGTGTGTTTATTAATCTTAAAATATAAAACATTTTCCTTTGCTTCACATGAAATTCAGCCTATATCAGGAGAATTATTCCCTTTATAGGTAAAGGATACTATTAAAATTCTGAACCTCTAAACTCTAAAACTCAGCTAAAGCCATCCTATCTCTCTATTTATTTATTTTAATTTATTATTATTAATTTTTTTTTGCCACATTGCAGGGCTTGCAGTATCTCAGTTCCCTGACCAGGACTGAACCCAGGCAACGGGGAATCCTAACCACTAGACCTCTAGGGAAATCCCCTATCTCTCAATTTAAAATTTGAAATGATTCACATATGTAGAACTTACTATACTTTCTAGGTAGATTAAGTGTGGGTATAGATAAAAATGTCAAATTAAATAAAATTGACTACACAGAAGATTGATATACAGCAGGAGAAAAAAGAAGCTCAACAACTTACTTTTCAGGACTTTGCAATTGAACAATCTTTTGATCAGGGTAATGGTTTCTTTAAGGATGTATGATTATGAAAAATAAATATAAAATTTGAAAAGAAAATGAAGGGAGGAAATAAATTAAAAATTGCTGAAAACTGAAACTAAGACATTCATACTCTTGTTTCCAGGAACTAGTGAAACCAAAAATTCTTATGACAAAGTTTTCTTAAAAGCAGAATATATATACCTTTCTGTTTCCATAATGGCAGGACAAGCCTGTGATAGCCCAACTCCCCTACTGGTAATAATTAAAAGGACTAGAAATAGCACAAATCAAGCAAAACAACAACAACAACAACAACACTCCCCTAAGGCTTCTGGAAAGTAAACAAAATCAGGGATTGTGGAGGGGAATGAAAACTAGTTTCTTTGTTTTGTTTTGTTTTGTTTTCACCCTCATTGCTTTGTCTAGAGGGCAGGTACTAGACAAGGAGCGTCAAAGTGATTCTGGACCTAAAAAACATCCAGAAATATAGAGGGTATGCTGGAAAGAAGCCAATACAGGTTGAATACTGTGGGGGTAATCCCAGACTGGAGTCAGAGAAGGAGACGCCATAATTCTGTAAATAAAACCACAGAAATCTCAGCCTAAAGTCTGAGCTTGGCATGCATAGAGCAGATACAAAAATGTATAGCAAAGGCATTAAGAAATCAACTGTGAGATGTGAATCCCTGATTACAGGGGGCAACACAGAACTTAGAGGTGATTATCTACTTAAAAATACATTTTTCCCATATGATTTTCAAGACCCAGAGTCTGCACAACATAATATTTACAGTGTCCAGGACATGATGCAATATTTCTCAACATTCAACAAACCAGGAGAATATGACCAATTCTAAAGGGAAAAGACAATTAACATATGCACATCCCAAGATGATTCAGATGTTGAATCTACCAGATAGAGATTTTAGAGCAGCTAATTTAACTATGTTACATGAGGTAAAGAAAAAACACATATAGAATTAATGAATATATAAGAAATCTCAGCAGAGAAACAAAAAATATAAAACAGAACAAAATTAGAAATTTAGAGCTAAAAAAATAATATCTTAAATGAAACAGAAACCTTACTGGATGGACTCAGTAGCAGAAAAGAGATGATGCAGTAAAGAATCCGTCAACTTGAAAAGCAAACAACAGAAATCATCTAATCTGAAGAACAATGAGAAATAAGATATATAAAACTGAACAGTGTCTCAGAGATCTTTGAGCCAAAACGTCTAATGTGTGTAAGTAAAGTCCTAGAGATGAAAAAGAGATTAGGACAGGACAGATGTTTGAAGACATATGATAAAAAACTGCCAAATATATTGACAAATACAAAATTTACAGATTCAAGAAATTCAGTATACCTCAAACAGGATAAACCCAAAGAAAACCATACCTGGGCATATCCTAGTCAAAGCTATGAATAACAAAGATGAATAAAATAACTTGAAAGCAGCTTTAGAAAAATGACACATGGGCTTCCCTGGAAGCGCAGTGGTTAGGAATCCACCTGCCAGTGCAGGGGACATGGGTTCGAACCCTGGTCCTGGAAGATCCCACATGCCACGGAGCAGCTAAGCCCATGGACCACAACTGCTGAGCCTGTGCTCTAGAGCCTGCGAGCCACAACTACTGAGCCCGCGGGACACAACTACTGAAGCCCGTGTGCCTAGAGCCCACGCTCCGCAACAAGAGAAGCCACAACGAGAAGCCTGCGCACCGCAACGAAGAGTGGCCCCCACTCGCCGCAGCTAGAGAAAGCCCGCACGCAGCAACGAAAACCCAACACAGCCAAAAATAAATAAATTTAAAAAGAAAAATTAAAAAAAAAGACACATGGCATACAGGGATAAACAATTCAAATTACCACGGATTTATCATCAGAAACCAAGGGGGCTAGAAGACAGTGGAGCCATATCTTTAAAGAAATGACAACCCAGAATTCTTCCCAGGGGAAAAAAAAATTCATCAGGAATAACAGAGAGGCCATTTTCAGATGAAAATTAAAAAAAAAGTAATAGACTCTATCCCTAACAAATATGACCTACAATAAATGGGGAAGAAATTTCTTCAGACTGGAGGACAATAATATCAGAGGAAAATCTGAATCTTTAAGGATGGAGGAAGAGTAAAAGGAAATGGTAAAGAGATGAGTAAATAACATTTTTTTTCCTCTTCAGTTCCTTAATATAGCTATAACTCTTAAAACAAAAATCATTATAATTTCTGGTGAGATTCTCAATTAATATGAATGCAGATATAATACATATGATATTAATAATAAAAAAAAAAGATCAGTGTGGAGCGCTTGTAAAGGCACCTATATGGTTGTCAGGTTTCTACATTTAATGTAAAGTGTCAGATAATTAACTCTGAGAGAACATGAACAGCTATTGAACGTTAAAGTACATCGAGTCAGAGATTAGTGCAGAAAATGAATAATTCATGAGGAAGACATATGGAGAGAGAGAATGGGAGAGAGAATAATGATCCCCCAGTGATATTCATATCATAATCTCCAGACCTTTTGAGCATGTTACTTCACATGGGAAAAAAGAACTTTGCAACTGTGATGTAAAGGATGTTGAGTTGAGAGAATTATCCTGGATTACCCAATGTGGGTCCAATGTAATTGCAGGGAAGTCAAATATAGAGAAGATGTGAGGAAGGAAGCAGAGTCAAAGTGATACGATGCGAGAAAGACTCAATCTGCCAAAGCTGGCTTTGAAGTTGGAAGGAGACTGCAAGCCAAGGAAGGTGGGCAGATTCTAGAAATGGAAAAGACAAGAAAAGGGAATCTCCTGTAGGGCTTCCAGAAAGAAACACAACCCTACGGACACTTGATTTTATCCCAGTGAGAATCATTTCCAACCTCTGACCTCAAGAGCTTAAAATAATATATTGTGTTGTTTACAGCAATAAAATTCTTGGTCATTAGTTATAGTGACAATAGGAAACTAAGAGAAGATAACTATAAATGTGTACTGTGTCACTGAGCCTCAAAATATATGATGCAAAAATCAACAGGATTACAGAGAGAGAAAAAAGTTCACAATCATGGTGGAGGATTTTAACAACCATCACTCTAATAGAACAAAACAAATTCAGTAAAGACACAGAAGATTAAAGAACACTAACACCCACCTTGATCTAATGTATATGTATAGAGCACAATATCTGCAGAATATATATGTTTTTCAAGTACACATTATGTATTCACTAGGTAGATCATAACGCTGGGACATAAAATAAACCTCAATAAATATGAAAACATCAAAATCATATAGAATGTATTTTCTAAGCACAACTGTATTAAATTAGAAATAAGTAACAGCAAAATATCTATGAAAACAATAAATATCTGGAAGCTAAACATATCTTCATAAATAACTATTGACCAGTGATGAAATCACAAAGAAATGTAGAAAATATTTTCAACTGAAAGCCAAGAGAAAGACAACATATCACTATTTGTGGCATGCAGTTAAAATGCTACTTAGAGAGAAATTCCAGAAAAAGCTGAATAAACCAATATGCAAGACTTTAACAGCAAAGGAGGAGTGCATCTGTGATCAAAAAAACAACTTATAGTTTGTTAGCAATCAGCCCTTGAAAAATAGAGTATCCTAAGTACTGTATTTTAAATACTATACAATAACTTATGAGGATGTAAAATAATTCAACAAAACAACTTGAAATGAGAAATGAAATTCTCACTACATATGTGAAACACAGGACCATTAATATTAGGAATAAACAGATAAAAATCTAAGGTGATGTTGATCAATTACTTATAACTAATATAATTCAGTTTACATTGTGTTTTGGGTTAAACGCTGTGTAATAAAAGGCCACAATTTTCAGGACAAGCAACATTAAGACCATTAAACATATAGCACTGTGAAATCTCCCATAACCGCCACTAGATGTCTCTAATAACTGACTTTGGCTGCATTCCTTCTAAAGTTATGCATTACATACTACAAAATGAACTACTGTATTTTGATTTTCCCACAAAAATACATGTTTTTCAAAGCAGAAAAGTTGTTTTAATAAACATACAAAATGAAAATAACTTACATTCAATATCAAGGTACATGCTTTTCTGGTGCCCTCCGATTCTACTTGCAGCTTCACAGTCATATCTCCCTGAATCTGACAACTTCACATCTTTAATATGCAGTGACGAGCTTCTGTGCTGCCCTCTGACTTCGATACGTCCATCTGGGCTCTGTTTACATTGATTCAGGAAAAATAAAGATTTTATGCGTATTTTGTGTAAAATGATGATGAAACATATTGCATTTATCATAGACACAATAAATGAAAATAAACTCTTACCTGTATTCATTTTTTATTTCAAAAAAGCAGTGTTTATTTATACTTTACTATTTTTAGCTAATCCATTTTACCAGCCCACTTGCTTACAGGAACACTGACTTGTAAGTAGTAAAAACTTAAACATAAGTTATATCAACCTCTTTTATTTATTATGCTTTTTGCTTTTTATAAAGCTAGTATGTTCTTCTCGGAAGGATTTTGTTGTCTTTCAATTGTGTTCTTTACAAACATAGCAAAATGACAATAATGCCTATTCAATTCTGGCTAAAACCTACCAGTGAAAATGATATTCCTGCTGTATTTTAGTTTTCTATTTCACTAAATAAGGAGAATGTATCAAGATGTATGACAATTAAAGACTTTAAGAGGAATTTATAGTTTTCATTTTTGAATGAATGCAACAGCATTGCTCATAAGCATAATTGGTACCATATGCATCATAGATACACTATTAAAAACACAGCATTCTTAGGAAGTCATTGGAAACAATATGGAAATTATTAATCACTTAACTCCACAAATATGACTCAAATCAAGGAATTGCTTATAATCCAATAACATATAGATTATATTTCAAATAAGAATTATTGTGTGCAACATAATTATAGAATTTTCTTAAATCAAATACCTTTATAGCACACATATTTAAAACAAGAATAGTTTATTCATTGAATTTTACTCTGTACTATCAAGAAATATAGTGAACTTTTAGCACTTTATAACTCATTGGAAACATCTGCTCTACCATTATTGAATTGATTCTTTTTAATAGTTGAGGTTTTAGTGTTCAACAAAATATTGTATATCATACATTCAATTGAAATATGTATGTTATTATAAACAGTATAATGGTTGTTTAATTTTCTATATGACAGATTTGAACAAATTTCAATGCATGTGTGTACTTTGCATTATTAAAATTATGTTTAACTATTTTCCTTTATTAATATTAAAAGACTATCTTAAAGCTCTTTTTCAAACATGTTGATTGGGGCACAATATGGTTACTTTTTTTTGCTTTTTAATTTTATATAGGAATGCAATCATTATACAGTCCTATCACTCACTCATAATTCACTATCTGGAAAATGGTCTTCAAAAACAAAGAAATAAACAAAAGCATATTAGGGATGTATTTTGCAACTTAGATCAAGATTTCTATGTCAAAAATATGTTCCCCACCTCCCAAGTATTGCTAAAGAAATAGTAAAGTGAAGTTTTCAAGCAGAAGGACATTCTCTTCTGCCAATTTTGAAGTTCAGTTGCCAAACCCATTTACTTAATTGAAAGAAAGCAAAATGTAAGAATCCACAGAAGTTAAAAATCAGAATGAATAAACCCAAAAGCAAAATGGACAATTGTTATACAAGGTAACTAACTGCTGTTCCATAACTAAATAGGTATTCTTTGGTCCTTATCTCACTGCAACTCTGTTCATCATTAAATCCTATTGAACTATATCCTTCCTTTCTTGTGTGCCGACTTCCCTTGGCTTTCAAGACACTCACATGATCCTGATTTTTCTCCCAGTTTTGGTTGTAGTTTCCTTGGGTTTGGTTTTGGTTACAGCCTCCTTTCTTCCTCGGGACCTCTGTATTCTGTTCTGGACTCTAGTGTCTTTTCAGTCAATACAATCCACTTAGGCACTCTTATCCCTGCCCACATCTACACTGATGATCTCTAGTCACTCTTTCTCCACCCAGGATCCTTCTTTCCCTGGAGCTACATAACTAGATATATCATATGCAGGGCAAGTCCATTTGATGTATATCTCAAACTAGCATGTGCAGATGAATACATTACGCCTTACCCAGCATCACCTGCCCTCTCCCAGTTGTCTTTCTATGAATGATACTAATTCTTTCCCATGCCCCATGCTATACCATGTCCTCAGTCTTGGATCAGTTGCTGAACATTTATTCATCTATTTATATTCTGAATAATGATAAATCTCAGTTTATCATCTTTCTCGACATTATGATTTCCAATTTTCAGCAACTGTGTTTCCATAGACCTATCTGCTCTCTGCCTCTCCATTTACAGTTTTAGTTGTGCTGTTAAGTTGGAAGGATATTGACAGGCGTCTCTGGATTTCAGAGAGAACAATCACATTCAGGCTGAATGTGACCAAAAAAGACTCCCTGACTCTGCAAAAGCCTTCAACATTATGTTATTTCCTATGTTTCTCTTAGCAAAAAATCATTCCAGCTGCAGAAATTATTTCTTGTGTAACTAAGAATAAGTCTTTTTTTTTAAAGCAAACTTTTATTTCTCATAACAACTTTATGAAGGTTTCACATCCCTGGACCTCATACTCTATAATTACAAATAACATTGTATTGCCTCTCAAGTAAAACCCCAATCCATTAGCCTGATGTTTACAGATTTCCATATGGTATTACCTTTCTGTTTAAGCACAGTTTACAATTTGGATATTGTTAATTTGGATTCCATTTAATGTGAATTATTTGTATTGTCATGAATGTCCTGTGCTTTCTAAGCAGCCTTCACACATCTTTCTCAAATCTTTCCTCCTTTCTCTCTTCCATATTTACGTGGCAGTATTCTACCATCATTCTTTCAATTTCTTGGCCAGATATCAATTTATACTCAAAATAATCCCTGGTTGACTACTATACATACAGATATAATGTCCCTGTGCTTTTCTTGGGACACATTGCTTTTTCTAGTCTTACTGGAACTTCAGATTTTATCCTGCAGTTTGATATTATAGTTGTACAAATGCGAGAATATTTTTATGGTACTTTGTGTGAAAGTCACCCGGACTAGTACCTAGGACAGAATCATTACATTCTAAAATTTTTATAAAGCAAATTAAGATATAGTGAAATGTACATATAATTGAATAAAGGAAATGTAATCCTTCAGCTATACTTTACTATGGATTAAAAACGTGACATTTAATACCTTAATTAGAATGTGGCAAGATACATTAATAATGATGCGAAGCAAATTGTTCCTTCTTTCATTAGGGAAACTATTGTTCTTTTGCACATTAAAAAGTAAATTTACCCACCTTAAAAATCAACAGGTACTTTTGTTATTATGATACGGTTTTTGACTTGTGGAAAACTATCCATGTGTGTAAAGTTAACATGCTATCAGTAAAAATGGTTTTATTTAAAAGTTTTTAATAATATATCTAAAATTAATAGAAATTCCGGAAGAATAGAATTTCTTCTGGAATGTGTGTGATTCATTGAGAAATTGTAAGTCATTTTCACAGTTGGCATTGGCTTTGTAATAATGCACAATATGCATTGACTAGAAAACCAAAGTCATTTCTCCTCATTTCTGACATTCCAAAGGACATCTTTCTCTTTGTGCTACAAAAAGGCATTACACATATCTGAAAGAAAATTCATTATATCTTGGCTTTGATTCACTACCTACTGAAGATTCATTTAAGACATCTGATATTTGATTGAGACAGGTTAATGGGCATATTAGTTCTCCGTCTAGTATTTTCAGATTCTATCACTGCACTAACATGATTAGAAAGTGTCTGACTGTACATTATTATTCCAGTCCTTTACAGAAGGACTCTCTGAAATTTAACTTGATATTATATCTTTTGCCTTTCTGGAAGGTCAGCTTAAGAACTGCTTGAATAGTATTTCAATATTTTGATAAAATAATTATTTATAGAGTTTATCGTCCTTTCAATAATCCCTTAATCAAATATCTATGTGATAACTACCATCTTCAGTTTAGTTCAAAAATAAATATTTTGTTGTAAATTTTAACTGTTGGGCATTTGAATTTATATAATGTGTCCTGTTTATTTTTTGTGGCTTTACCTGACTAGACATTTACTGTCAAATTTGGGATCCAATTGTAGTGCACAACACATCTGAGTTGGACAGTATTCCTTTCTTTCTTCTTCCTCACACTCTTGTCTTTGAACCTTTTTAGAGTCATTAACCCTTTGGCCTTTTGAGAAAATTGTGGATCATGTCACTTAGTTACTCAACATTTTTTTCTGTATATGTGCACTTGTTTCACAATAAGCATCCAGGCGCTGGGGATATAAGCTGAGCAAAATACAATAATTTCCGCTCTTCATGGAATTTAAGATTAACCAAGAAGACAGATATTACTTCTAAGATATAATACAAATAAACTCAAAAATACAATGTAGGATGGAACAGGATGGAAAGCCCAGAGATAAACCCACACACATATGGACACCTTATCTTTGATAAAGGTGGCAGGAATGTACAGTGGAGAAAGGACAGCCTCTTCAATAAGTGGTGCTGGGAAAATTGGACAGATACATGTAAAAGTATGAGATTAGATCACTCCCTAACACCATACACAAAAATAAGCTCAAAATGGATTAAAGACCTAAATGTAAGGCCAGAAACCATCAAACTCTTAGAGAAAACATAGGCAGAACACTCTATGACATAAATCACAGCAAGATCCTTTCTGACCCACCTCCTAGAGTAATGGAAATAAAACCAAAAATAAACAAATGGGACCTAATGAAACTTCAAAGCTTTTACACAGCAAAGGAAACCATAAACAAGACCAAAAGACAACCCTCACAATGGGATAAAATATTTGCAAATGAAGCAACTCACAAAGGATTAATCTCCAAAATTTACAAGCAGCTCATGCAGTTCAATAACAAAAAAACAAACAACCCAATCCAAAAACGGGCAGAAGACCTAAATAGACATTTCTCCAAAGAAGATATACAGACTGCCAACAAACACATGAAAGAATGCTCAACATCATTAATCATTAGAGAAATGCAAATCAAAACTACAATGAGATATCATCTCACACCAGTCAGAATGGTCATCATCAAAAAATCTAGAAACAATAAATGCTGGAGAGGGTGTGGAGAAAAGGGAACAATCTTGCACTGCTGGTGGGAATGTGAATTGGTTCAGCCACTATGGAGAACAGTATGGAGGTTCCTTAAAAAACTACAAATAGACCTACATATGACCCAGCAATCCCACTACTGGGCATGTACCCTGAGAAAACCAAAATTCAAAAAGAGTCATGTACCAAAATGTTCATTGCAGCTCTATTTACAATAGCCCGGAGATGGAAACAACCTAAGTGTCCATCATTGGATGAATGGATAAAGAAGATGTGGCACATGTATACAATGGAATATTACTCAGCCATAAAAAGAAATGAAATTGAGCTATTTGTAATGAGGTGGATAGACCTAGAGTCTGTCATACAGAGTGAAGTAAGTCAGAAAGAAAAAGACAAATACTGTATGCTAACACATATATATGGAATTTAAGAAAAAACAATGTCATGAAGAACCTAGGGGTAAGACAGGAGTAAAGACACAGACCTACTGGAAAACGGACTTGAGGATATGGGGAGGGGGAAGGGTGAGCTGTGACAGGGCGAGAGAGAGTCATGAACATATATACACTAACAAACGTAAGGTAGATAGCTAGTGGGAAGCAGCCGCATGGCACAGGGAGATCAGCTGGGTGCTTTGTGACCGCCTGGAGGGGTGGGATAGGGAGGGTGGGAGGGAGGGAGATGCAAGAGGGAAGAGATATGGGAACATATATATATGTATAACTGATTCACTTTGTTATAAAGCAGAAACTAACACACCATTGTAAAGCAATTATACCCCAATAAAAATGTTAAAAAAAATGTTAAAAAAAATAAAAATGTTAAAAAAAATACAATGTAGGAACACCACAGTTTCATTTTGGGGGTGTTAATGGAGGGGTGGGTTAGAGTCAGAGGTATGTTCCTTGTTAAACCGAAGTGTGGATTGGGATCTGGAAATGGTGAAAGAGGGGTAGTGTTGTACAGAGAATTCTGGGCATATGCCACCAGAAGGCTTATGAGAGAACTGAGAGAACCCAGTAGGTGCAGAGAAGAGACTGTGAGAACGTGGGCTCTCCTGACATTGGGCAGGCTGATAGAGAACACATGCAGGACCCAAGACACATGCAGACACACAACAAATTTTACCCTTTGACTAAATGTTATTTTTTTCTCATTGTATGATATGCAGTTTTGGGGGAGTGATTCTTTTTATTATATATTATGTTTGAATTATTTTCAATGGCATTAAATCTCTATTGAATGCAAATTAAACAGCTTCAAATACATAGCAGTAGCAGCAAGGCATAACTGCTAAATGTATAAAAAAAGAAAACAGACTCTTTCCAAACATTATTGGCATTAATTTACCCAAACTGACTTCTCAAAATCATGATAAAGTTTCATTACATTCACTAATTTCTGCGAAGAAATTTAAGCAGAAAGATTGTCTTGCTCTTTTAAGATTTCTATATTTACTCTTAGTTTTAAAGTCTTTTTCCTCTGGGCTTGATCCCACCTTCCTAAGTGTATTCCTATTTTGATGTCATGAAATAAACTTTTGTACAATCACCATTCCTCCTAGCAATGTAAATTGATGAAACAAAGAGTAATATGTCCAATAAAATTTCTTAACTTTTGTAGTTTCTTCACTGGCTCTAGGGCCTTTTTCTTCTCTTTGCACATACAGTCAGTAATTTATTCAACAAATAGGAATTGAATATAGGAATGAATAACTGCTAACACATACAATAGGTGATAGTTAGATACATACTAAATATTTTACATTTATTAGTTCATAATACTGCTATGATCCTCTTAATAGTGCTATGAGATTGGGACTAATATCATCCCCATTTTAAAGATGAGCAAAATGAGGCACAGAAACATTAGATAACTTGCCCAGGTCCCACACAGCTTATAAGTGATAACAGTGGGATGCCCAGGCTGTCTGGCCCTGGAGTTCATATTCTGAATTCCTTTTGCCATATGGCTCACTACCTGGGCCATAACTATGTGGCTGAGTTACATACTGTACCATAGCTATGTGACCAGCACTATGCTGGGTTCTGAGGACAGAAAGATGGATAAGAAAGGCAAAGCCTTTAGTCTCAAAGGTTAAAAGGCTTAGAGGAAAATCATAAATTTCATCTGACATAGATGAAATTAAGGAAGAACACCTAGTACAGTCTACAGAGGTGAGGAACAATTACTTGCAGATATTTCTGCCTGAACAGGGTCCTGAAGGATAAGTAAGGCAGCAGATTGGCTGCATAATTTGCAGGGCCCACTGAAAACTGAAATGTGAGGTCTTTTGTTCAAAAGTTACTATGAATTTTAAGACAACCACAGCAGCACTTTAAACCCAATGCAGGGCCCTGCTGAGTGTTGGGCTCTGTGCAACTGTACATGTCACATATCCATGAAGTCAGCCCTGGCCAAGCAAATAGGAGGAAAGTTAGGAAGGAAATGGGAACTACATAGGCCTGGACTAGAGGGGAAAATGACATGTTCAAAGAGTTGAAAGAAGCTCCCTAGAGCTGGCATATCCAATATAAGGTGGAGAGAGGTAAGATGTGAAGTGGCTGGAGAGACAGACAAGAATGCCCAAAAGAGCCTCAAAAGTCAAAGGAACATTGACAAAAACATGAAAGGATGCTCAACATCCTTAGTCATCATGAAAATGCATACCAAAACTCCATACTACTTCATGCCCCCAGGGATGGCTATAAACAAAAAGACAGGTAATAACAAGCATTGGATAGGATCTGGAGAAAATGGAACTTTAGTGCACATGTGATAGGAATGTAGAACGGTGCAGGTGCTTTTGATAAAATGTCTGACAGGTACTCAAAATGTTAAACACAGAGTTACCGTATGATTCAGCCATTACACTCCCAAGAGAATTAAAGATCTATGTCCACACAAAAGCATGTACTACATAAATGTCCATAAGAGCATTATTAATAAATCCAAAAAGTGAAAGCAACACAAATATCCATCTACTAATGCATGGATAAATAAAATGTACTATTTCTATATAATGAAATATTATTTGTCAATAAAAAATATGAGGTACTTACACAAGCCACAACATAGATGAACCTTGAAATCACTATGCTAAGTGAATAGAAGTTAGTAACGAAGTCCGCATTTTGAATGCTTCCATTTATACAGAATTTCCAGAACAGACAAATCTATAGATACGAAAGTGATTGCCTAAGGCTGGCAGGTGGTGGTAAGGTGACAGGGGAGTGACAGTCAAGTGGAGCGGGACTTGTTTTTTGAGGTGATGAAAATGTCCCCAAATTTATTGCATTGATGATTGCACAACTCTGTGAATATACTAAAAGGCAATTTATTTAATTTTACCCTTTGATGGGTAAATTGCATGCTACGTGAATTATATGTTAGGAAATATTAAAAATTAAAGCCAAAAGAAAGAATGAGTGTTCTATAAAGAACTGGAAAGGATAGGCAAGGTTTCGGGCAAAGGAGTAGGGAGAATGCATTTGTTATTTGAGAGCATCATTCATGCCTCAGGGTAGAGAATAACTTTGAAAGGGGAAGAGAAAACACCAAGAAACATACTGCAATGATAGTGTTCTGGGAAAAGGTAGAGGTAGATGAGATGGAGAGAAGTGAGTGCATTCTAGAAACATACTGAGGAAGAATCCACAGCATTCAGTGAATGTTTAGATGGGAGCTGGTGATGAAAGAAAGAAGGAAAAGGATATTTTCAAGTTTCTGTCACAGATCCCTGGATGGGAAATCTGATTTATTATTAGTAGATTGCTGTAGGTATATAAAATTATACATATATATGCATATATTCACATTTGACCATAACAAATCATATTTTAATAACCAGCATACATTATATTCCATATCATATACCCAGTACTTTACTATTGGAAATTGAAATGCTATGATAATCAGGCCAAAAGCAGAATAAACTTTTCAGATATTTTAACTAAAAAAAATTAGAAAAGGTGAATTCCAACTGATAATTGTCGAAATGCTGGTTTTCAGAATATGACCTGAATATTTTGTATTGGTGCCTGTGCGTGCTGCCTTCTTTACCTTAATAGTAGGTAAGACGAGAGACTACAGAACCAAATGGGAAACTTTACATCCTGTTTGCGCCATCTATAAGCTTTGTAACTTGGAGTCAACTACTTAATTTAGCTGTACCTCAGTTTCTCTCTCTGTATAATGGGTTTAAAAGTACAGACTTTATAGTATTATGAGGGAGATTAATGATTTGAATATTTGAAAAGAGCTCAGCACCTGGCAAATAAATTGGCACAAAACATCTGATATCCAGATCTAAAAGATAAATATGTGAGTTTACACAATATCCATTTCATTGTGAGGTCCAAAGGCATTCTGTCTCAAAGGGAAATGACATCTCTCCTATCTTCTTACTTAACAGTGCATTACTGTTGCTAGACTTTTCTCATGATTCCTTGAACCACATGCCAGTTATTTATTTATAATGTTATAAAATATTTATAATATTTTATCAATGAAAATATGTAAGATAGTAAAAAAACAAAATTAAAATTAGGATGAAAAGCTACTATAGGACAGCAAAATTACTAAATAAATGATAAAACATTTCACATATAAATGATTAAATTGCCAAATAATGAGATTTATATTTTATTTCATCCATAATACTAATAACAAATCCCTAGATATTGAATTTATCTGTAATTGCCACTATGTTTGTGGATGGTTTGACTGTATCCTTGACCCTGCCCTTCATCAGAAGTACCTTCCCTGCTCAAATGCCATGACTTTGGTGTCAAAAGCCTTGTCTTGTAGGCTTTATACAGACATAGGCTCTGTGTCACTATTCAATGGTTTTAAATTTGTGGATTCTAATGACTATGTATCATTTCCAAAATGTATATATTAGTTAAAGCTGTATTAAGTATCCTGATCCCATGTCTATATCACTGTTACTTATGGTCATTCATTGTGATTGGAGTTCTAAGCAAATAAATTAGGAGAGGAATGTGCTTGTAGTATGGCTGATCATTTTAATTTTGGCAACACTGTTGTTGACTCTGAATGACAAGATACTTATTTTTTTGTTGTTTCTTGAGTGTATGTGCAATTTTAATCAAATATGAAGATAACAGAACAAAATATGAAGATAATAGAACAAAATATTTGAGTGTTGTTCAGAAAACTCAGGACATAGGAATTCAAGCCATAAGTATGGGGCTAGTGTAGAAAGCCAGTAGGCTTTCAATCCATTTAAAATGTCATTGCTTCCCCCAAGGTTAAGAAACCATGAAAAAGAGGTTGATCACTATTGTTTCTGAATTTCCAATTTTTCTGTATATCCTTCATAATGGAAAATAAGCAAAGAAAGAAAGCTCCTTATTAAAAAATCAATAAGGGATAAAGAAGCCAAGAAGAAACTTAAATCTAAAAGTCACCTCCTATCTTGAGTTAAAATTTAGTTTCATGGCACACAAAAATGAGAAGATAGAAAGGAAGTCTGAAAGAATGAGGCACATTATACACTGAAATTCTTCCTATTCAACATTTATTATAAGATGGTCAGGTGTATTGTGGTGATTTATGCACATAATTGAACTTACCTTGTGAATACTGATATCACATTATTATACCATACTGCTCTGGAAGTAACATAATGACTAAAATATAGACTCCATTGGTTCAAAGCTTTGAAGAAGCCATAGGTTTGGTTCAATGTTTTTTTAATTCAGATTTTAAAATGTTTTTCTTTATAACAAACATAACCAATTGGAAAACAGATGAAGTGCAATACTAAAAATATTAGAATTGGAAAGGCATAACATTGATAATGACTGAAGCTGTGATAGAACGTGGGGTTTCATTATACAATTCTCCAGTCTTTGTTTTAAATATACATCACACATTTTATCATGGGAAGTTCTAAACAGCATAACCAAGATGGGATATGTTCCTTCATCCGATTTTCTCAATTGTTAGAACATACAGAGCAGAGCAGAACCCAAATTAAAGTCTAGAGCATGCTGCTACAGCCTACTTACAAACCCATAGATTTTTGTATTGAAAGTCCTGAGGTTTTGCTTTCATTATTTTACAGAGTTATCACAGTGCAAGTTGCCTAATACACAGTACATAACTTTTGTTACTTTTCCCTAGGTCTGGTTAGAATTACTTAAGTTTGTGTAGCCTCAGTGCTAGATACATGATAAATGTTATAATAATCAGTGATGTAGTTAGTAACAAGTGTCTCAGCGGTATGGCAATCTTGTCCAAATTAGAGACAAATGAAAGATTTTTGCAAAGCAAAAAGCACAATATGCAACAGCAATTAGTACAATAATGTTAAATGAAATGTTTAAAAAATGCCTGACACATAGTATATATTCAATGTTAACAATAGTTATTATCCTTTTCCTACAGTATATCTTTATACAAATTCCAACAACATGTTCTGTAAGGGAAAAACTACAGTGTGAAGAAATACAAAATATTTTGGGAACATTCTTTCTTTGCTCTATCTAGTGAGACAAATAAGGGCCCTGTTCTGAGCCTTCTTTGGCCAACACTCACTCAAAGCATGAAAAAGACACAGGACTGCTCTAAGTATATGTATGTTTTCTTCCTGTCTATGTTTCATTTGGATAAATTGTATTTTTCTGTCTTTGATTTTACTAGAGTTTTCTTCTGCAGTATCTAATCTTCTGTTAATCCAATCCAATGTCTTTTTTACTTGACATTTTTTTGATCTCTAGAATTTTGATTTAGTCTTTTACTTTGTCATGTTTCTCTGTATTATGTTCCTGCTTTCCTTTTACCTTGTAGTACATATGCAGTATATATATATAAAAAAAAAGATGTTCCTATCTACTGTTATTTGTGTCAATGGATCTGTTTCTATTGATTGATTTGTTTTTTTCCCTATTATGGGTTATATTTTCATGTACCTTGTATACCTCATAATTCTTTATTGGATGCCAAACATTGTGAATTATATACTTTGAGTTACATGAAAACGGTTTTATTCTTTTGAGGCTTTTAGACTTTGTTAGGCGAGCTGGGAGCAATCTTTAGTTTAGGACTAATTCGACTACACTACTGAAGCAACATACTTCAGTATACCAGTAGTTCTTTCTGTGGCCTTGCATAGTTTCCTCACACACACATACACTTATCAATACTCAGCTAAAGACTCTTGGGGAAAGTGCTGAAGATCTCTGGAGCTCTATCTGTGTGAATTTCTTCTCTACAGGGCTCTCCCTCTCTGGTACCCCATCCTGTGATTTCTAGCACCCTAAGTCATTCAAACTCAGAACACCGGCTCCTCAAATAAAAGAGTCAGACTCTTCATCCCTGTGCTACAGCCTGGAAACTCTCTACAAAGTACACTCTACCAATCATAGGGGTCACATCATTTGGTTCTCTCCTCTCATGGATCAATATGCTATCCATCATGACATAAATTTTGTCTGTTGTCATTGTTTAAAGTCAGAGGATAAATCAAGCCCTTTTTTTATCTAATATGCCTGGAAATATACGTTCTAACAAGTATTTTAAATTGTCACTAGTCCCACACTTAACATCAGAAAATGCAATGCATTTGCCATCTAGTGATCAACTTTTGTCACATATATGAGAATTCTTATGGTATACAACACATCGCTATTAACAGCATCGCTTTTATCAGACTAATACCACAAAGCAGAATAGTACCTGGAAATGTATGTGTATATTTTTCCTTCTTTTAAAAAATCACATCATTTCAAATACATATTAAAGTATATACAACGTAGGATATATAAGAAATGTTATGAAAATAATGTGTATAATTACTGTCATATGTACTGGCAGTGTTATAGCAAATATATGCTCCTTTTTTAACACAGAGCTATGCTGAGTGACTCATATACTTTACTTCAGTGCCTCATTTTAGGTGGGAGGCTCAAGAAGATAAAAAATATTTCTTATCTCTGTGTTTTGAACTCTTCTCAGGCTGTCTTACAGTCTGACAATTATGCAATTAACCTAATTATTTTAAATAAAAAGCACTTTATTTATTGGAAACGTTTTATATTATACATGCACATAAACACCAAAAACTAACAATACATAAAAACACAGTTTAATCAAATTATTTTGCTACATAGACAAAGAAACAAGCTACCTCTAAAAGATGGCTAAAAATTAAAACTGTGTATAATATACACGAACTCCAGTGAGCTGCTTTAGTTTGGTTTTGGTTTTGGATTTTGTTTGCTTTGTGGTAAAGTATCTATTCATAAAGAAAAGACAAATTAAAACAAATACTGCATATACAAACTAAACTTTTTATAGTTTAGAAGTCTTCAATTAAGTGAGAAGGTACTCTCCAGAAAGGATCTAAGTTATCAAGATAATAAAATAATGCATAGGAGAAAGAAAGGTGGAAATGTTAACAAAATTTATTTTTTACCAAACTCCAAATGGTGTATTAAGACACTTTCAAAGTGTGGAATAAATGAATCAGTGATACAACTCTAAACCATAGAAAGGAAAAGATACAGTGTGGTCTTTGTCAAAACATTAAAAGAGACGGTAAAGCCTATATTTCTATATTATATTATTTTATAATAAAACAAAATTATGGCTCAGACAGGTCTGTGATGAATCTTTACATTGATATGTATCAATCATCAGGAGATAAAAATTTACAGACATTATCATTAAAGGGGGGCATGGTGTAAACAGAGAGCCAAGAAGCAGAGACGGTCTGGGAAGTTATATTACCTTTGCTACAACAATCAAAAATGATAAGAAACAGCCCTCAACAAGTTTCTAATTGTGTGTTGGGATATGCAGGTATGGGATGTGTAGTAAATAATTATACTACAGGGCAGCTTGTTGTAAATTATATGAGAAGGTGTTAGAATAGTATACTTCTTAGCACAATGTGCTATCTCAAGATGCTGATCAAAACAGCCAGCCAGGGTCTTCCCTGGTAGCACAGTGGCTGGGAGTCCACCTGCCGATGCAGGGGACGCGGGTTCGTGCCCCGGTCCGGGAGGATCCCACATGCCGCGGAGCGGCTGGGCCCGTGAGCCATGGCCGCTGAGCCTGCGCGTCCGGAGCCTGTGCTCCGCAATGGGAGAGGCCACAACAGTGAGAGGCCCGCGTACCACAAAAAAACAAACAAAAGAAACAAAGAGCCAGCCAGACATGTTTCTGTAATATAGGAAAAG
Organism: Delphinus delphis; assembly: GCF_949987515.2. Taxonomy (NCBI): domain Eukaryota; kingdom Metazoa; phylum Chordata; class Mammalia; order Artiodactyla; family Delphinidae; genus Delphinus; species Delphinus delphis. The sequence continues at coordinate 22,795,680 of NC_082686.1, forward strand.
GAGATCCAACATCTCTCTATGGTACACACAGGAAATGTGTGCAGTTCTATTGCTTGCTAACCTCCTGCTTCTATAAAATTTGTCTATGGAAACTCTTTAATTATCACCATTTCTCTCATTTGGTCTCAGAGGATATTTAATTTATGAATAAGCAAACTATTAATTCACTAAGCAATCAGAGGATATATAAATTTATTCAAATTATCACTGAGTATGCTACTATTTCTTTAGCATTATGTTTTTTTTCTTTTAAATTTTTGTCCCAGTAGCTTCACACCTCCTATGACTCAGATAGATGCAGTGTACTTCAAAACTGAATGCAAATATCCATATAGTAAGTCAACTCTAGTGTTCTGTACACAGTTTAAGTTCTTATCTGGTTTCAGATTTTGTAATTAAAAGAATAGTGGTCTGCAATTTATACTTAGTTTACCTAAAGAATTCAACAATTAACCTAAACATACACATAGTTAAAAATCAATAGTCTTACTACATAGACTTCAGGTTGGCAATCAAGGACTCTCTCAGCAAACTCAAAAGTGCTGGAAACTGCAATTAGTACGTCAAAGATTTGTGATAGTTTTCACTACACTTATGACTCACAATGTACATTCAAAGTTGTAGATGGATAAAGTACATACACTATTGAAAATCTTCCAGCACCAAGGATTGATGGAGGAAATGTGAAATCTTATTTGGTTGAAATTAATTGATCTTAATAGTAGGATTTGAGGAAAAAGTGAAGGTAATAGAGATTTGAAGAATGGCCTATCATATAGAGCAGTGTAGGTAATAAAAGGGATTTCCAAATGATATGAGAAGCTATTGGAGGCTTCTGAAAAAAAGAGTGATATTATCTGACTTATTTCAAATAGACCAATTTAGATATTTTAATGAGAATAACAGGGAGCAAAGGTGAATGCATTAAAACCTCTTAAAAGTTATTGCAATAGTCTAGGCAAGTCACTATGCTGGCTTGGACTAGAGCAGTAACAGCTGTGTTTTGAGAAATTATCAATTTTTTAAATATATTTAAAATAAGGCTAACAGGATTTACAAAATTTGAATGTGTGTATAACAATCAGTAAGTCAAAGATTACATAAAGTATTTTAGACTATATTACTGGAGGGAAGGAATCACCATTTAATGAAATTTGGATGACTGACGGAGAAGCAGAAGTAGAGATAATGTATAGAGTTGGACTGGATACTTTCAGTCCAAGATACTTATTTAATATCCAAATGGAGCTACCTGGTAGACCACTGGATACTAGGATTTAGTGGAGAGACAACTAGGATTTAGTGGAGAGGTTCATGTTTAAAATTTGGATTTTACTGAATCCAGCTGGTAATTAAAGCCATGATGAGACTAGATGAATAAGTCAAGGGAATAAACATAGTTAGAGAAAGGAATCCAAGAATAGACCCCAAACTAGGGCCCTTGATAATTTAGAGATCAATTAGAAGACAAAGACTGATAAGAGAAAAAACAGGAAAGTATACCATAAGCCAAAGACCATGCAACAAGCAGAAAAGATCATTTAATTGGATCAATGCTTCTCTTAAGCAGAAAAGTAAAATCAGGACTGCTAATTTGTGATAAAATTTAGAAAAGTGAATGTTATTAGTAACAAGCTTTCCAAAGAGTTTTAGTGGAGCCATGTGGTCAAAGCCTGACTGGAGTATATTCAAGAGATAATTCTAGGAAGAATTTAGAGAGAACAAGATTAAACAACATTTTCAAGGGATTTTGCTATGAATAGAGGATAGAAATCAGATTGGATTTGGAAGCCAAATGTAGTAGCTATCTACCTTTCTGATATTTGCACAGACAAAAATATATACTCATATATGAAGGATATGTGGGTATAACTATAATTAACCACACTGTGCATTTCATATCTATGACTCATTTATTTTGGACTGGAAGCTTGTACCTCTTAATCTCCCTCACCTATTTATTTCCTCCCCCCACCCAATTTCCCTCTGGCAACCACCTGTTTGTTCTTTGCATCTGTAAGTCTGTTTCTGCTTTGTTATGTTTGTTCATTTGTTTTGATTTTTAGATTCCACATACAAGTGAAATAGTATTTTTGTCTTTCTCTGTCTGATTATTTCTCTTAGCATGATACCCTCTAGGGCCATCCATGTTGGCAAGAGTTCATTCTTTCTTTATGACTAAGAAATATTGATATGCCATGTCTCCTTTATCCATTTATATATGGATGGGCACTTAGGTTGCTTCCATATCTTGGCTCTTGTAAATAAAGGTGCAATGAACATAGGGATGCATATATCTTTTCAAATTAGTGTTTACATTTTCTGTGGATAAATACCCAGGAGTGGAATTGCTGTATCATACAGTAGTTCTATTTTTAGTTCTTTGAGGACCCTCCATACTGCTTTTCATAGTGGCTGCACCAATTTATATTCCCACCAACAGTGCACAAGTGCTCCCTTTTCTACACATCTTCTCCAACACTTGGTATTTTCTGCCTTTTTTTTTTTTTTTTTTTTTTTTTGCGGTACGCAGGCCTCTCCCTGTTGTGGCCTCTCCCGTTGCAGAGCACAGGCTCCGGACGCACAGGCTCAGAGGCCATGGCTCATGGGCCCAGCCGCTCCGCAGCATGTGGGATTTTCCCAGATCGGGGCATGAACCCGTGTCCCCTGCATCCGCAGGCCGACTCTCAACCACTGAGCCACCAGGGAAGCCCTGCTGCCTTTTTGATAACAGCCATTCCAACGGGTGTGAGGTGATATCTCATTGTGGTTTTGATTTGCATTTCCCTGATGATTAGTGATGTTGAGAATGTTTTCATGTGCCTGTTGGCCATCTGTATGTCTTCTTTGGAAAAATGTCTATTCTGGTACTCTGTCCATTTTTAAAATTGGGTTGTTTGGGTTTTTTTGATGTTGAGATGTATGAGTTATTTGTATTAGATATTAACTTCTTATCAGATATATGGTTTGCAAATATCTTCTCCCATTAAGTAGGTGACCTTTTTGGGTTTTGATAGTTTCCATCTCTGTGCAAAAGTTTTTGAGTTTGATATAGTCCCATTTGTTTAGGTTTGCTTTTGTTTCCCTTGCCTGAAGAGACATATCCAAAGAAATATTACTAAGATCAATGTCAAAGAGTTTACTGCCTACATTTTCTTCTAGAAGTTTTATGACTTCAGGTCTTACATTTAGTCTTTAATCCATTTTAAATTTATTTTTGGGCATGGCATGAGAGTAGTCCAGTTTGATTCTTTTGCATGTACCTGTTCAGTTTTCCCAAAACCATTTAGGCTATCTTTTCTGTATTGCATATTCTTGCCTACTGTGTCATTGATTAATTGACCATATAAGTGTGTGTTCCTGTTTAGGCTCTCTATTCTGTTCCATTGATCTATGTATATGTTTTTGTGCTAATACCATATGGTTTTGATTACTGAAGCTTTGTAGGATTGAAATCAGGGAGCATTAAAACTCCAGCGTTGTTATTCTTTCTCAAGATCATTTTGGCTACTTTAGGCCTTTTGTGTTTTCATACAAATTTTAGAATTATTTGTTCTAGTTCTGTGAAAAATGCCATTGATATTTTGATAGGAATAGAATTGAATCTGTAAATTGCCTTGGATAGAATGGTCATTTTAACAATATTAATTCTTCCAATCCAAAGATATACTGAACCCAGTATATCTTTCCATCCGTTTGCATCATCTTCAATTTATTTCATCAGTGTTTTATAGTTTTCTGAGTACAGATCTTTTATCTTCTTAGTTACATTATTCCTATGTATTTTATTATTTTTGATGCAATGGTGAATGAGATTGTTTTCTTAATTTCACTTCTTGATAGTTCATCGTTAGTGTACAGACGTGCAACAGATTTCTGTATTTAATCATGTGTCCTGTAATTTTACTGAATTCACTGATGAGTTCTAGTAGTTTTTAAGAGGCATCTTTAGGATTTTCTATGCATTGTATCATGTCATCTGCAAACAGTGATATCTTAACTTCTTCCTTTCCAATTAGGGTTGATCTTATTTTTCTTTTCTGATTACTGTGTCTAGGACTTCCAATACTATGTTTAATAAAAGTGATGAGAAGAAGCATCCTTGTTTTGTTTCTAATCTTAGAGAAAATGCTTTCAGGTTTTCTACTAGCTGTGGGCTTGCCATATATGGCCTTTGTTATGTTGAGGTATGTTCCCATGAAACCCACTATATTAAGAGTTTTTATCAAAAATAGATGTTGAGTTTTTTTCAAAACCTTTTCCAAATCTATTGAGAGAATATGATTTTTATTTTTCAGTTTGTTAATGTGGTGTATCACATTGATTTGCAGATATGGAACCATCCTTGCACCCCTGGGATAAATACCACTTGATCATGGTGTATGATCCTTTTAATGTATTGTTAAATTCAGTTTGCTAATAGCTTGTTGAGTATTTTTGCATTTATGTTCATCAGTGATATTGGTCTGTAATTTTCTTTTTTGTGATATCTTTGTCTGGTGTTTGTATCAGGCTGATTCTGCCCTTGTAGAATGAGTTCAAAAGCAATCCTTTCTCTGCAAATTTTTGGAATAGTTTGAGAAGGATAAAAGTTACCTCTTCTCTAAATGTTTAGTAGAATTCACCTGTAAAACCATCTGGTCCTGGACTTCTGTTTGTTGGGAGCTATTTTATTACTCACTTAATCTCATTGCTGATAACTGGTCTGTTCCTATTTTCTATTTCTTCTTGGTTCAGTCTTGGAAGATTATACATTTATATGAACTTGTCCAATTCATGTTGTATATTTTATTGGCATATTTAATTGTTCTTTATAATTTATTATTGTCCCTTGTATTTTGATGGTATTGGTTGTAAATTCTTTTTTATTTCCAATTTTATTTATTTGGGCCCTCGCTCTGTCTTTCTTGATGAGTCTGACTAAAGGTTTATCAACTTTATTTATCTTTTCAAAAAACCAGCTCTTAACTTCATTGATCTTTCCATTTTTTTATTCTCTATTTATTCATTTCTATTCTGATATTTTGACTTCTTTTCTTCTGCTAACTTTGGTTGTGCTTGCTCTTATTTTTCTACTTTCATTATAAATAAGGTTAGGTTGTTTATTTGAGACTTTTCTTGTTTCCTGAGGTAGGCTTCTATTGCTATAAACTTCCCTCTTACACTACTTTTGCTCCATCCCATGGATTTTGGATTGTTATGTTTTTGTTTTCATTTTTCTCCAGGTATCTTTTGATTTCTTCTTTGATTTCTTCAGTGATCCATTAGTTATGTTATGTTATGTTATGTTATGTTTGGATTCCTGTTGCTTTTTGTGTATCTATTATAGATATTTTTGGTTTGTGGTTACCATGAGTTTTATATATAGCAATATATAAATATACATTATTTTAAGTTGATGATCTCTTAAGTTCAAATGCATTTTAACAACCTTGCACTTTTACACCCCACCCCACATGCTTACTGTTTTTAACATCATATTTTACATCTTTTTGTTTTGTGTATCTCTTAACTACTTATTGTGGATTTAGATGGTTTTATTACTTTTGTCTTTTAACCTTCTTAGTAGCTTTATACATGGTTGGTTTACTTACTTTACTGTATATATGTCTTTACCAATGAGATTTTTTTCCTTTTAGAATTATCATATTTCTAGTTGTGGACTTTTCTTTTTTGCTTAGAGAAGTCCCTTTAACATTTATTTTAAAGCTGGTTTGATGGTGCTGAACCTTTTTAGCTTTTGCTTGTCTGAAAATCTTTTGATCTCTCCATCAAATCTGAAAGAAAGCCTTGCTGGGTAGAGCACTCCTGGTTGTAGATGTTTCCTTTTCATCACTTTAAATATTATGCCACTCTTTTATGGGCTATGGAATTTCTGCTGAAACTCATGTCAGCTGATAGACTACATGAGTTCCCTTGCGTGTAACTTCTTACTTTTCCCTTGCTGCTTTTAATATTCTCTCTTCATCTTTAATTTGTGCCACTTTTATTGCAATGTGTCTTGATGTGATCCTTTTTGGGTTTATCCTGTTTGAGACTCTTTGTGCTTCCTGGACCTAGATGTTTGTTTCCTTTCCCAAGATAGGGAAATTTTCAGCTATTATATCTTCAAATATATTCTATGCCCATTTCCCTCTCTCTTCTCCTTCTGGAATCCCAATAATGCAAATGTTAGTACACTTGATGCTATCCCAGAGGTCTCTTAAACTGTCCTCATTTCTTTTTATTCTTTATTCTTTTTTCTGTTCGCTTCAGTGATTTCCACTATTCTGTCTTCCAGCTCGCTTTTCTGTTCCTCTGCATCATCTAATCTACTGTTGATTCCTCTATTGTACTTTTCATTTCAATTATTATATTCTTCATCACTGTTTGGTTCTTCTTTATATTTTTTAACTCTTTGTTAAAAACTTCTAACTTCTCATTCTGTTTATCCAATCTTCTCCCAAGTTCTTTGAACACCTTTATAATCATTAATTTGAACTCTTTATAGGGTAGATTGCCTATCTCCACTTCATTTAATTCTTCTTCTGGGGTGTTATCTTGTTCATCTGTTTGGAACATATTACTCTGTCACCTCATTTTGTCTAATTTTCTATTTTTATTTCTATGTATTTGGTAGGTTGGTTGCATTTCCTGACCTTGGAGAAGTGGCCTTTTGCAGGAGACGTATTATGTGTCCCAGCAGCACACTCCCCTCTATTCACCAGACCTATATGCTCTAGGGGTGCCCCCATGTGAGATGCCTGGGTCCTTCTCTTATGGTAGGATGACTACTGTGAATGGTCTGGTAGGTGTGTCTGGCTTGGGTCTGGTTGGTTGCCAGGCTCTGCCTTGTGCAGAGAATGCTGGCCTCTGGGGCAGGATGGGTCACAAGGTGGCTGGCTACAGAGACCCAGTGGTTCCTGAGGGTAGTTCTGACCTACTGATTGGCAGACCTGGGTCTAGGGTGAGTGGTTGTTGAGCCAGGGTCCTGGATCTCTATGTCAACTTGCTGATGTGTGGGGCCAGGGCCCAGGGTGTCCTGGGGCTAGTGCTTACCTGTGAGTGGGTGGAGTCATGTCCTGGGATCTCTGGCTACAGGACCCTGGGGGCCCTAGTGCTGGTTTCAGTCCCCTGGTGCACTGGGTTGGTTCCTGTCATGGCTGGCTGCAGGGCCCAGGGTGTCCTAAAGTTGGTGTTGGCACACTGGTGGGTGGGGTCAGATCCACAGGTGCCTGTATAACTATGTAATATCTAAGTATGGGTACAGACCATAACTAGACTTATTGTGGAGATAATTGTGAAATGTGTAGAACTGCTGAGTCACTATATTGTTTAATAGAACCTAACATAGTATTGAAAGTCAATTATATTTCAAAAACAAACAAATTCATAGAAAAAGAGTTCATATTTAGATTTGTGGTTACCAGAGGCAGGGGTGGATGAAGGCAGTCAAAAGGCACAAACGTCCAGTTATAAGGTAAGTACTAAGGATGTAAGATACAACATGATAAATGTAATTAACACTGCTGTATGTTATATATGAACATTAAGAGAGCAAATCCTGTGAGTTCTCATCACAGGGAAAATATTTTTTTCTATTTCTTTAATTTTGTATCTATATGAGAAGTTGGGTGTTCACTAAATTTATTATAATAATCACTTCATGATGTATATAGGTCAAATAATTATGCTGTATAACTTAAACTTATACAGTGCTGTATGGGAATTATATCTCAATAAAACTGGAAGAAAAAAATAAAATTAGAAATACAGGAAAAGGGACTTCCCTGGTGGCTCAGTGGTTAAGAATACACCTGCCAATGCAGGGGACACGGGTTCAAGCCCTGGTCCGGGAAGATCACACATGCTGTGGAGCAACTAAGCCCATGTGCCGCAACAACTGAGCCTGCACTCTAGAGCCCACAAGCCACAACTACTGAGCCTGTGTGCCACGACTACTGAAGTCCACACGTCTAGAGCCCGTGCTCCGCAACAAGAGAGGCCACTGCAATGAGAAGCTTGTGCATGGCCAAGAAGAGTACCCCCCATCACCGCAACCAGAGAAAAGCCCTCATGCAGCAACGAAGACCCAATGCAGCCAAAACTAAAATAAATAAACTAAAATAAATAAATTTAAAAAATACATAAATGTACGTTGTGTATAAGTTACATATTATGTTAATTATATATTATATGCTATAATATATATAAAAGAAATAAAATATTTTTGAATGTTGATGGGAATAATAAATAAGGTGGAGAGTAAAAAAATGTTGGGAATAGAGAGATAAATTATTGGATTAATGTCTATAATATGTTAGAGAGGATTGGAACTAGCATCCACATAAAAACTTGAATATTACCTTCATGGTAATATATAGGTTCAGCTATGTTTGATGTAGATGTAGTAATAGGAATTTGTTACAGTTTTCTTTTGATTGTTTTTATTTTCTTAGTAAAGAGGAACCAGTTCACCAGCTGAGCTTTTTTAGAACAGAGGAGGCTTATGAACTTGAGGATAGAGGAAATGTATCTAAAACTGGTGAAGAAAATGAGCCAGGAAAATGTGGCATGAGTACTGCAAAACACAAAGAGCATGCATTAAGCTATGGGTCACAATTTTAAAGGAAGATCATTCAGAATGATTGTAGTTTTCCTCCAGCTAACTTCAGCTGTCTTGCAACATGTATGGAATAGGTATTGAGGTTAATTAAACCATGACTGACATTTTGCTAGAAACAGTTCACAAAGCAAAAAAAGATCCAGGAGTATATATGTGATAGTGATTATAATAGACAATGAAATTTAAGCTGGGGACTAAAAGAAGTGAACAAGGTGGGTGATTTGGGCAAGGGAAAAGATGGTAGGATCCACAGATATTAAAATTACATAATTTTTATATACTTGATAGAGTATAAATGTTTTTCTTATAAGTAGATACACTATTAAATATGCATCCAAAATAATCTGGCTTCCAAGAATGAAGAACTTAGAAAGTTGAATAAGAAATTTTGTGGATTACAAAACAACAGCAATGATGCTGCTTTAAGATATAGATCATGACAATACATAGTAGCCAAGGAAGAGCCTCACTAAGAAGGTTTTATCCCCTCAGTAAACACAACTACTCAATAGATGGCTGAACAGAGTTATTACTGAAGATAACTTTGTTTAATATATTTTATTTAAATTTATTATCTGTTAATCCATTAGTCAAAGCAATGAGGGCATTATAATAACTGTGTTAAAGTACCTTTCATGAAAATGTATTCAATTTTACAAATTAATTATTGTGTAACTAACATTTTTTTAAGCACTTGTTTTTGCTTCATGCTTAAACTTGACAATGGAAGTCATCAAATGTATTATTTTTTTTGCAAGTTGTTTATTAGAATGTTTATTGAAATATTTTCAGATATACTGTGTCTACTTGTACAGCACTTCATTCAAATTTATTTCATTTTGTTTTTTGAATTTAGTTCCTGTTTTCCACTAAAATTTCACATAAATAAATCAAAATTACATTTAGCAGAAAATTTGTTATTTTTGTTCAGTCGATTAATATTCATTAAAATCTACATTTTTTTGTAGCTACATTATTTTATATTTTCTTCAGTGGTAAATTTCTTCATAAGATAAAGTAAGTACCACATGAAGTCTGTAACAGAATATGGCATTTACAAGAAAAAATAATATATTTTCTGCTACAAAGCCAAAGAAAAATCACTTTCAGTATGTAAATAATGTTTTTTTCCCAGAACAATTATGGTAAAATTGTGAACTAATATCATATCATCCTACAAACAAGATGATAGTTTCTTTCAAGTGGATATACTTATATATATTTTAAAATAATAGTTCATTAATAACTGATTTTTTTTAAAAGAACAATGAAATTTTTAGTTTTTAACTATTTCCCAGAATTTTCTCAAAAATGTTTTTTTAAAATTACATGTTGAACTTATGACTAGACTTCTTTGATAATTTTTATTTGAGGTGTGGGCTGGAAAAGAAATTTCTGAGAGTTGTAAATGATTGAAAACCCACCTCTGAGCAAGCTCAGAAGCATCCAGGAAGATTTCCAACATGCCTAATTATAATCTACGCCCTACGTATGTCAGATGAGGAATAGAAGTATCCATTTTGCCTATTGCCCAGCAGGGATCTATAATACTGCTCTCAGAACACTAGTAGGAAAAACTGCATTAGAAAGACCTTAAAAATGTCATTCAAATACAAAATCCTTCAGAAAAGCCCATTACCTCTGAAAAGAAAAAAAAAAATAATACAGGCATTAAAATCTACAGGTGCCAGGAGTATGCTCTTTAGCATTCCTCTCTACAACCAGAAACTGACATTGTTTTTCCAATGTAAAGACATTGCCAAAGTAATCTTAGCTTTTCTTATAATTGTTATATGGAAAAGCTATATAGAAGAAGGAAATTGCAAACACACTGCCTCACTATATTAAGTTATTAGAAAATTATGAATTGAAAAATTAGTAAATACATGAATTTAAAAAGGGCTTAGCATGGAAATAAAAACTGTATCTTAAAATATGTGATTATCTACTGAATCAATAGAAAGATTTATAGAATAGGGAAATAGAGTTTGAAGGGGATTTATTTTATCAATGATGGAACTGAAAAATACAACTTCCCTGAAGTCACAGAGAAGGTAAATGGCAAATCCAGAAATTGAAACAAAGAATCAGTGTTGCAACTACCACATAATTTCAATTCATTAAGCTCTGTTTTATACCAACTGGGAATACCAATGCTAACATGACTAGAAATCCATGAGTTAGACAAACTAATTCCTTTTATATATCTTATATATGTATTGGATATCAAGATCACATTAAGTTGACTGTGTGTATTTTTATGTGTGTGTGTGTGTGTGTGTGTGTGTGTGTGTGGGTTTGTGATGCAAGACACATAGTAATTTTAAAGGTAGTGGTTCTCTACAGGGTACAAACACAGGAGCAATTTCTGGGGCTTTTCAAAATATAACTCTCTAATCCCTGTCAAAGATACTGGATAAGAATATCTAGGAGTCAGGTGCAGTTAGAACTCTGGGAGAGAGGCTCAGACATTTCCCAGGGAGTAAGGCTCAGTCAGGTACATGTGTATACAGTTCCTTATGTGATTCTGATGTACAACTTTGGTTCAGTACCACTCATCCCCTTCCCCAAATATTAACTCAAAGATTTAATTTCACAGCAAGGCAGAATATCAGGGTAACAAAGATTATTTAAGATCTTCTAATACAATGTCACATCAAATGAAAGGATTTTTTTTTTTTTAGACATTGATGATCTTACAAATTGTGATAGAGAAGTTCATGGGACTGGACATTCTGTCATTTGGAATTTAATACATTCCATTATCTATAACCCCTGAGTCTTCGAAAGTTTCTGCATTTTTGTAACTTCCATCTACTATTTTATCATACTACTACCCACAGCAAGCAATCTGTCTAGTTCAACTGTACATGACTGTTTTTAAAATATTTGAACTGGAACTTTTATAATAATGCACAGATACCTGAAACACTACAGTCTCTCTTTCTTAAATCAGTAACTGTGGATTTGTTAGTCTCATTTTGTAATTTCTATTTAAAGAGTAAAAAGAAGTTGAAAATTTTAAGTTGTCTCCTGTAATACAAAGGTGTTGCCAATTACACCATTAAATATTTTTTAAAGTTTCTTTTTAAATCAGAGTCGAAGCAATTTTCAGCCTAGAGCAAATTGAAATGAGATATTCTAATGAGAGTAGATAGATATACTTTCCAAAATGCACCAATACAGAGGACTTTCAGAAGAACAAGTTGAACTGGGTCTGTGATAGCACAGAAAACTATGCCACAGCTATATGTGTAGCCTTGTAGAAGTCTACTTATATACTTAAAATTGATATTTTGCATATGAGTTTTCATATATCAAAATTGCATATTCATAAATAAAATACTGCTAATTTTAAATATGCTTTGATTCCATCTCCTCTCCTAAATTGTATGCACTATGAGTCAGAAAACTTTTTTACATTGCTATATTCTTTGTGCATAGTATAGCACATGTAAACACAAAATCCCTCAAAAATATTTGTTGATGGTTGTCAAAAGAACTTGGGCAAATGATAAAGGAAACGTTAGTGACATAAATTCCTGTCACTGTAAAGATAATTTTACTGTTACATTTTATTAAATTTAATTTTCAAGAACTTGTATTTGCTTTAGAATGAAAAAAGGGGGAAATACAGAAAGGCTAATGTAATTTTCACAGTTTATATATAAAAATATCTAAGAATTTTTAGTAGAGATTTTCATATAATGTGAAAAGTTTACTCCATTATCCTCTGCCCTCCATTAAAAGTGGTTTAAATAAATCATTTAAAAACATGAACTTTCCTTAGGTCCAAAGCTGTACCTATGCAATAAAAAATAATATCCTAGAGCATAAAACAATATAATAATGAATACAGTAATGTAATTATAAATATTTTTACACTAGGAATTTAATTTGTTATAAAATTTAAAACATATTTTATTCAGGTGCTTGTATCAAAGAACTGCCCATCTTTATTATTACTAGAAATTCCTTTTGTCTTGGTAGTTTATTCTGCAAGAACATTTGAAGTAAGTATTGTCCAGATCATAGTGCCTCAATTCATGGAGAAAAATGTTTACTACTTATATACAATTAAAATAGAAACACTCTGGTACAACTATGACTTCTGTATGTAAGTGCAAAGCTAAATGTTAAAGTAGACTATAATTTGTATTTTTTTATCTTAAATTTCAGTTTAAATACATCTATTTATTCAAAGGAACAGAAAGCAAAATGGACTTAAAGTACTAAAGTTAATGTTGAATCAGTAGGCTTGTTTTCTTTGACACAGAAAAACACATTTTTCAAATGAATGTAAAAGAACAGAAAGTCCTATTATTTTAATCACAAAGTTTGAGTTGATCTAAACTTAGACCATTACCAGCATTTCATATTTTACTTCAGCAAAATAGAAAAACATTGTTTTTGAAGTTAAATCACTATGCTTTAGTTATTGAGTTTATTAGCATCATTTTGAAAAGATCATTTGGTGTTAAGGATTGAAATTAAATGGGTTTTTGTCACTATGATTTGTGAACTTTCCTAAAAATGTAGCATATTTATTTACTGGAGGGAAGTGCTTGACCCCCCAGATAAAAGAAAGCATAACAGGGTCTGTCCTCAAAATTTTGTAGCTAAACTTTGTATCATGTTAATTCAAAGTATGTTTGAAATAAAAGCAGTGTTTTAAAAGCATGGTGTGTGTACCAGGAAAGGTGCACATGCTAAGTTTAGGTATTATTTTTAAAACAATTTTTTTTTTTTTGGCGGTACGCGGGTCTCTCACTGCTGTGGCCTCTCCCGTTGCGGAGCACAGGCTCAGGTCGCGCAGGCTCAGCAGCCATGGCTCACGGGCCCAGCCGCTCCGCAGCATGTGGGATCTTCCCAGACTGGGGAACGAACCCGTGTCCCCTGCATCGGCAGGCGGACTCTCAACCACTGCGCCACCAGGGAAGCCCCTACAACAAATTTTATTTTATAGTTTTATATTTACCTTGATGTGCACTTTAAAATGTAACTGATATTTTTGGTTAGAATTAGAATGAAGAAAAAGCTAATTTAATTTAAAGAAAAAAAATTAAGTGTATAACAGTCCAGGATGCACATGAATATGGAAAAGACATGAAACTGATGGTCAAATGACTGAAGTTTGAGAAATTCTGCTTTAAAACAGTTACAAATTATTGCTAAACAGTTCAAATACTTCTTATTCAATGTAGAGTGAGATTAATTTCTAGTGGAGGTAGGACTAAAATTTACTCTGTAGGACAAATATACCAGAAATAAAATAATTATAGATTCTGTATCTTAAGAGTAGATACACGACTCATGTGAGATGTCATCCACCAAACAATATTATAAGCACTTTAGAATTATTACATAAAACAGTCTATTCACATAGATGAGATTGGTTACTGTTATGTTTACATTTTTGTAAGAATTTTAGAGATAAAAATCACTTCCTGTAGATCTTTTACTTCCATTTACTCCCAAAATGACAAGCAACAAAATTTCTGAAAAATGTTCAAAATTAACTAATTTTATCATATGAATATGAAATCATATCTTGAAAATTGATGAAGAACTGGCATTCTTAAGCAACCTGGCTTTGTGGGGCGTACAATTTCTTTTTCTTCCTATCTTAATGACTTGTTTAGGTACTTCTTAGAATGTGGAAGTGTTTCTTCCAAATCAATATTTATTTCTACATAATATCGGAGGTGAAATAGGGCCCAAAAGGAAGCAAAAAAATGACCTACTTCCTACAAAGGAAAATTCTGGGGAGAGTGGGAGAAGATAGACCTGGGAAAGAGGGAAAAAGAAGATGATGATGTAATAAATCTGTGGTATTTCTAGTCTGATATTGTGTCTCACCGAGTAAAGACCAGGCTTTACCTCTCAGAGTAATCTGAAAGTCTATCCTTATGCAGGATAGTAAGTTACAGCCCTCATCTGTAGTATTTCCCTGCAATGATAGAGATTGACACATACAGTGATTAAGATGACACTCAAATGCAGATTCCCAACATTGTCAACTTCCAAGAGGAGTGCAATATATAGTTACAAGATTTGGAATTTAGTATGGTAAGACAAGTTCATATATGAGTCATTGAAATGACATTGCTAGAGATTATATCATAGTAAACTTCTACATAAAGCTATGTCAAAGATGCAAAATCTACAACAACTGTAACAACATTCTATTGTTTTGTGGATGATATTATTCATACAATACATATGACTATGCTCATACTAGTTTTTATCTGGTTTCTTTGGGGCAGCAGTCATTGTCACAGAATTAATATGATCATTGTCTCATTTCTAAAGTATCTAAAGACTAAATACCTCCAAGGAAAAGAGAAGATAACACTTTTAAGTTAAATCTGGGTCTAAGATATTGATCTGCATGCTCTCATTTCATCTTTAGAAACTTTTCCAGGGAGGTTTTATTATTACCCTAATATAGACGTGCAGAAACTGAAATCAGGCAGGAGAATTAACATGGTAAATGACACGTCAAAGTGACAAATTTGGGATTAAATTTTGACTTGAATGACACTTCATGCCTTCCCATACTAATTTAACAATACTCATAATTGTACATCTACTAATATTTATTGATCAATAAGAATGATAATAAGGGATCATTTAAGGAAAATGATTCAAAATAGATGACACAGGTTTATACCAGGGATTTCAAAACACTCTAGTCATACAATCTCACATAATCCTCAAATCAACCCTGTGAAAAAGCATGGTTTTATTTAGAAAATAAAGATTTTTAATGTAAAAAATTTAGATTGCTTAGTGTTTAAATTGCAAAACAATTTACAACTTTTGAGTCATAGCTGAATTAAACACATTCCATGATATTAGCTTTGGTTCTGTCTTAAACTTTATTGTGTGCATTTAACTATTATTATAGTTATGTATATAGCATCTATTAAATGAAGAGGTCAGGGCTTTCTAATTTTTATACACAAATGTATCTTAGGATGACTCCAAAAAAATAATGTGCTAAAATTGAGCTATCAATTTAATAAAATTGTTGATAACCCAAGTAAATTGATATTTTAATGAAAAATTATCAAGTTGTCACTACAATAAATTGCCCATATTTTTTCAATAAATGTATAATTAAAAGTTAGTGAGGTAAAACTGTAAATTTTTTTAAAAAGTAAAATGAACAAAATATCTTAAAATAACAATGGATATTACAAAAATATTTCTAAAGCAAGTGTATACTGTATTTTTCTTACATATTACATGTATTGTTTTAATTTTTCAGGAGAGTTTTTTAAATTACATATATTATTTTAAATGTAGGGAAGATGCATTAAAGTAGATTATAGAGAAAATAGTTATGAGTTTAAAAGAGTTCTGTTTTTAAGCACTATACTTTTTGTTGTTGTTTCTGAAGGATATATTATGCAAAGATACTTTACACTACACCATTAACATGCATAGTCCAATAGTGCTACAGAACTATAGCTGCAGAAAATATCTACATGTGACTACATTAATTGAGACCCCTTTCTTTGAAAATCTACAATGATGAACATATTTGCTAAATATATTTTCCTATTTTTGGATGGAGTTATTAGTTTGAAGTATATTATTGATGATATTTCACTATGACCTACACAATTATCATTTTCAATGATAGTAATGAAAAGTTTTGATTGTTTTATTCTGTGATTTCCAAGCCCCTATCAAGGTGCCAAGGTGCCAAGTAATTCGTCAAGAGTATTTTTCTGTTGAAAGGATAAGTTGTTCAATTTCATTTGACTTAGAGCTTGAGAACTGCTTTCCAATGTATGGATGACTTGGAGAGCATCCATATAACACCAACTGATGAGTTTATTAAAGTACTCCTAGGTCCTGTGCTTGACATACTAAATTAACCTCAGAAAGTGGGATTCTAGAGTCTGCATTTTAACAGGCTCTCCAAGTGATTCTTAAGGCAAATACAATCTCATGTTACTTTTCATGACAAGAGAGATATAATCACAATATACTCTATGGTAATGTTTAATCAGACTTTAGTTATCAGACTTTATGGAGTCTATTAACAATTTGAGTTTACTCAAAATAATAGAAACAAGATAAATTATGCTTCAGTATTTATGCAATATGATAAAGAAACAAAGTTTATTGAATATTTACAATATCCTAAAGACTTTCATATGCATTTTACAATGTACTCTTCATCTAATACCAATAAGTGAAATAAGTATTGTTATCCATATTTTAAAGATGAAGAAACTCATATTAAAAAGACTTCACATAGTATTGCCAAAGCTGAAGCAACATAAATGGCTGAGCTGAGATTCAAAACTACATGTGACTTACTTCAAGGCTCAGCTCAACTCTTCCATTTTTGAATTTCGGCTGTTGAAGAAACTAGGAATGTTAGGAGAAAGGAGGCTTACCATCCAGGAAATAAGGCAATGTTGTTAAAATAATTTTGGAGAAAAGTCAGGATAGGAAGTGAGTAGTCTTAATTTGTATATCTACTGGATAATAGTTGTGTTTGGAAAAACAAAAGTGTATTAGGGCTTCTATAATGGTTTTGTGACAAAGCAAAAGAAAAACAAAAAGATGTGTGCTTTAATAGACATAATCCTTAGCAAACAAAAACTAGGTGATTATTTTTTCACAACTGTTATCAAGGAAATTTCTGTATGTAGTTTTGGTGGCTTGGGGCATAGAATAAAATATCATGGTCTTCTGGTTACTTGATAACTTTTTATTGATAAAATAACTGAATATAATGTACCTCTCATTATTGGTATGAACATAAGGAAACATCTATTAAATGAAGAGTAAAAGCTATGTTTGAGAAGAGAACTTTCAGGAAATATATAGTACAAAAAAATAATTAAAGTATGAGTTAGGAATATGAACGTATAATTAATAAGGGTGCCTAAATATGAAAATCATTATTCTTGAGTGATTTTGTCCAAAGAAAAGTACTAAACTGACAATGAAAACAGTTATCTACAGTTATATATATATATATATATATCTAATTTTTTTGGACAATTTTAAAGAAGTTTATGGAGATATAACTCCTTTCCAGATTTGGCAATGCACCGTAGTAGTTAAAAAAATATGAAAGCAAACTCTATGTCATTTTTCTGGGTTGCCAGAAGAATGCCAATGTCATTCACATTTTATAAATTTGATTTTCAACTTTCATATATAAAACAAGTATATCAAAATACTGTAACTATTGCCAAAAGAAATATGCTCTTAAAAATGCCATCATGAGGAGGAAATGGGGCTAAGAAGGGTGATATGCAGGAATACATTATTTCAAATGATAAATAGTAAATGGCCAAGGAGAAGCCTCTTTTGTCAATTTATGGAGTTAGCATGTTGTTAAAATTACATGATGAGTTGGAGGGATAGAAAGCATATTTTGAATAAACTGATTTCAAATTTTACTGCTATCAATGTTGGTAAGTCAAAGGTACTTATATTTTAGAAATCATTTTCTTCAACAGAAATTGATTTCAACAAATCAAAGAGGTTTTAAAAGGTTGCTCTTTAACACTGAGAAAGAAAAGAGATCTATGTGTTTAATCCAATAATTTTTACATGTGTGAAAATGCCAATTCCATCATATTATTAATCCACTGCCTTTTTCTTTCTGTTTCAGTTTGGTTTATACTTGGGGCCTTATATAAATAGTTACAAAAAATAACGATAATGAAAATCTATGGAGTGCAGTGAAATATATGATAATGTTTACTTGATTTCTTAGGAACTTGAATGTATTTGATGAAAAGTCACCAATTTACATGAGAGTGACATTTACCAAAATGCTGTATTTTGTTGTGTTTGTACTTATTGGTCTTTATCAGGTTATAGATTGTATAAAGGCAGAAACCTACTGTCCTACTGCATAAAGATAATACTAAAGAGTTAAGAGGTAAATGACAGCCAGAATTTTGTGAATTTAAATTATTTTCATTTTCACAGCACAAGGTGGAGGAATTGAAATTGCAATAAGATATTTTATAGATACAGTTTATACCAAAAGTTTGCATGTAGGTAAACTTAAGAAACAATATTAAAAACCTAAGATTTTTGGCTCAATGAAAAACAACTTTAAATATTACAATTTGACTTTTTTCTCCTCTGAATTTATTTTTAGGCTAACTGTGGTAGAGTCACCTTTTTAAGAATTAAACCATTTATTGCATTCCTACAAGTTACTTGATAAATTGGAGTCCAATGTGATATTTAATTATATGCAAAACACTGAAAATATTGGTTTTGCCCAAAAGTTCCTTAAGATGGTATGGAAAAACCTGAACGAACTTTTTGGCCAATCCAATACAATAGTTTTGAAAAACACTATATATTAAATTGCTGTTACCTTATCGCCTTCAGAAAAAGTGATGCCATCCACTGCTCTTTTCCACGTGATTTCTGGAATAGGCTCCCCTTCTGCTTCACATATTAGTGTGACTTGACCATTCTCATATGTAGTCTCATTTTTAAGCTGTATTATGTGAGGCTGTACTGTAAAAAATATATACATTACTCAATCTGTATTGGAGGAAAATATTACTATTCATGGTGACAATTTAAGTACCCTTTAGCATAGTATGGAATTACTAACTTTGAGCAGATCTAGTGTCATGCTTTGCTTTATAAGAGCACCAGGAGAGTTGCAAATTGTAGGAGAAAAAACTAGAAAATAATGCTATTGATTATGATTACAAAAATAATTTTAAGTGGTTTAGAAACCAACATAAAAAAGTATAATTCCTTCCAAGATTTTGTCAATTAAAAGCCACTTTATTATTTTTTCCTCAAGCTAAAAAATAAAATTTTCCTCTTGTAAAGTCACATGAGCACTTCTGTGTGTATGTCTGTGTATGACATCTGCTTATGTAGTGATTATCTCTTAAACTTTAAAAACAAAAACCAAAGAAGAAAAATAATGATTGTATTCTGAATATATAGTAAGTGTAATTATGTGCAATGTTTAAAATATTTATCAAGTAAATATATATACATACTATTTACCTTTATTATTCTAGCTGATTTATTTTGACCTCAGACTACCTTAATATTATTCCATACTGTAGATAATTGTTTCTTTACAGTTATGACTTCTATAAAAACCAAAACATCATGTCTAGTAATTTAAATTATATTAATATTAAAAGTTACATCCCTCCACAAATTTACATATACCAAAAAGTTTTAAGTTTTTAAATTCTGTATTATTGGCATTTCTTAAGTTTTTATTTGTTTGAACCTAAAAGTGATAAAAGCCAGCACTTACTATTTCAGAACAAGTAACAGGTTTCTTTTTGATCACCAAATGCAATCAATTATGAAATATAAATAAATTGTTCTTAATCCTAGAAAATTAGATTCCTGATATCAGAAACATGGCATATATATTTTTACAATTCAGTGTTTACTCCATTGACTTTAATGGATTTAGTTTTATTTCCACTTTATATACATGCTTTTGTGTCAAACACAATACATATCTGTTCAGTGTTACTATACAAAGTGATTATACAGTGATATGGCATGTTATATATATATAACATATATATATATTTCATTCATTATTTTCTATTTGAAAGGACATAAATATTAGAAACTTTCTTTGTCTGTGTTCTTACTGCCAGATTAATGTTTAAAAGTAACTAAATATTTCATATGAGCTCATTGAGATAGATTGAGATTATTTATCCTTTGGAATTATCTCAAACACTATCATTTCTAATTATTAATTTATTTTTATACTGAGTCATATTTAGCATTTACATTTTATAGAGAACATTTTCTTAAGTGGGAAATACTGATGGAACAAATTAGATGCTTTCTATAATTTTTAATAATTTTAAGTTTGTTTACTCTTCCCTCTATGTGAACAATTTTCTCCTGGCTCATAGCTTTGCTGATTTCTCATCATTAAAGATTTTTATGTAAACACATCTAAACATTACCCTTCTGAGTAACTTTCCAACACCATGATCTCCAAAATAACAGCTCTTTTTACCCAACACTACCTGATTAATCTAGTTTTACTTTCTTCTTAGAACATCTTATTCCAATTTTCTTTTTTAATATACTTTGGTATATTCTTTATTGTCTGTCTTATTTTGTTTGAATATAAGCTTTATGAAAATCTCCCTAGTATAGAAAAACATTTCTGTTACAGCTACTACAGGACCAGCTGTCAGAGGGTGTGTCCACACATGTATTACCATTTGTCTTTTGGTCTAAGTAATATGCCTGCTTCTGCCAACTGCAACCACTGGTCCTTCTTACTCTTTTTGTTGCTGTTATAACACATAACACAACTTTATTAGTAACCAATTACTCAGTGTTCAAATTTCCCCGGTTGTCTCATAAAACCTTATACAGTTGATTTGTTTGAATCAAGATCCAAATGAGGCCTATATATTGTGATTGAGGTTCCTCTTATGTCTACTTTGACCCATATTTAGTTACTGCCCCCACCCAATTTATTTGTTAAAGAAATCCTGTAGTTGTTTGTTTGTCCTGTAGTTTCTTTTTTTTTAAAGTTCAATACCAGATTCATGTATTATTTTATTCTTTTTTTTAATTGGAATATAGTTGCTTTACGATGCCATGTTAGTTTCTACTGTACAGCAAAGTGAATCAGCTATACATATATATATATCCCCTCTTTTTTTTTGGATTTCCTTCTCATTTAGGTCACCAAAGAACATTTACTCTTATGGAGTACTCCCTCCTTCCTTCCCCTTTCTTTGTTGTGAAAGCTTTTTGATAACAATGTTTTTAAAAATGGAGAAAGCATACTAAATATTAGTAATGCCTATAATTTTTAGTGTTTGCTTTTTAAAGAGAACAATCACATTCTAAACATTTACCAGCAATTTTTTTTCCTCTTGCAAATATAATAGGGGATAAATCAATAATTAAAAATTAATTTACCGGTTTTCTACTCTTTGTAAGCTCCCCAAAGAAGGCAATATGGCTCTTGGTAAATATGGAAGATATTTATGTACATTTCCTTTTAATAAAATGAAAAGGGAGTATTTAATTATGGTTACAGGTCAATGTTTCCAAATTATAGCCTTATAGGTGAGCTCTTTTGAAGTATTAATATATTAAAAGTAAAACTGATCCCAACATATGTCATTTAAAGATTTATGAACATCAACCCATATATAATATAATAAATCCCAATATGTGTAATTTAAATGAATTTTCTTTCAGCCTCTGTTATTAGTCAGCAAATATTTTACAAAAATTTACATGTATAATCTCATATAATTCTTAAAATAATTCTATCTGGTTGCTGCAATTTTAAAATATATTTTAGAGATGAGAAAACTGAGACTTAGGTTTAGAAATTTAAACAGTTCATATAAGTGACAGAGTAGAATTTGACTCAGACCCCCCTCTAGACATTACAGTTTTAACTACTATGCTATAATACTTACCAAAGACTTGGAGAAGTACCTGTTTTTCATCTTCTCCTGCCTTGTTTGTGGCCCTGCAGACATATGGGCCCCCATCACTATTGATTATGTTCCTGACAGTGAGTTCTTTATTGCTTCCTTTCAGTATGTACTTTTCATTTTCTTCAATAAACTTGCCATTCCTAAAGAAGAAAACAGAGGTTGATCTTCATAAACCTGACTTCATAACTTAAGAGCAGATCATACTCAACTTTTTGACCTGTAACTGTCAATATTTCATGGCTACTGTCATTGACAGATAAAGTTATATTCCAGTCAAACATACACTTTTACTAGCTCAACAGAATTTAATGCATAAATATTAAAATTATACTTGTAAGTTGTTTTGACTTTAGAGACAAAAATAACGTTTGAGCTGTGTTGAAATCTTGACACTCATCTTAGGCAAAAAACACTTTTATTCAATTTTCACTTTGATTATTAGCAAAAAAAAAAAGTTTTATTTTCTGATTTAAATTCCAAACACACATTTCATGTTGGTGAGTCAACACATATTTATGAAATGTACTTCTTTACTAGGTTCCAGGGACATGTTTAATATAATTTCTACAGAAACACCCTTCAAAGACAAAGTAAATGCCATTTAAATAAATAGTGAATTTATATTGCACATAGGTACTGCCAATAAAAGGGTAAGAGGAAAGAATTACATGAAAAAAGTTATAGAAATTATGCTGCGATAACAATTTAATTCATTAGTGAGGAGAAGAAATTTTTCTCAGATATAAGTATTTTTAAGTAGTTTCCAAGGTCTTTCTGGACTGAAATAGTGTTCAATTTTTTTTTCAATTCTAGTTTTGTTGTTCATTAAAACAACATCTTTTGAACTTTATAATAACTTATAGTAAAAAAAAAATATTTTACATGCATTTAAATCTGAAACAATTTCTACAATTCCCCTTAATATGTGTGAAGTCTTATATTGTTATTTATAACAATAACATGTGAAAAAATGGAGGTGCAAAATCATGAATTTAAATTATTCAGTTATATTAGCCTCTGAATCTGATTTATTCTAGTCTGTATGATAATTATATTTCCACTTACATATGAGAATTTTAAACAAATGTTAAACTTTAAGAAAATAGTCTAAACTGAAAGTCAGTCTCTCCGGAAAGATAAAATGATGAGGATAAGACTCTAGACCAATATTTGTTCATTGTAATGAATGATCCAGGAGCTTTTCCTTGCTGTGATTAGATCTAATATTGACTGTTAAGGATACACATTAGAAACCAGAAGTCTCTGAGATACATGATAATTATCTGGGGTGAATGTGTTAATGCTTGATGTGTAATCCCTTTAAAAATACCAACAGTGAGTCAGAAAGGAATTATTGTCTGCAAAGAACTTCTAGAAACACCTGTCTGAAGAAACATCTTGTTTATTGCTACCTGCTATGTTAAAGCGATAAAGATTTGAAACTTGAAGATAGTATCAGTAAATGTTCAGAAAGTAATAAAAAATAGTTTTGAATTTCAATTATTCTCCTTAAAACATTTTTTTTAAACCTAATCCTTATTATGGACACTTTTGCCAATTTGAATATAAATTTCTAATTGTTTTCTTGTGACTATTCTTATAGTATATGATTTATGAAGTATAGAAGTGATTCTATAAATATTTACATATTTGCTTGAGTAGTAACCTCAATTAATAACTAATACATATTTAAAAACTGTCCATTTTTAAACTTTAATTGTCTCCCTTTTAACAGTGTGAGACACAACCTAAAAGAGTGGAATATTTTGTTATCTGTTTGATGTTAATAGAAATCAAATAGCATTTAAAATTCAAAAAAAATATAGAAGTCAACTGTAAAACAATAGATTTAGAATAGAGAATTTATTCATTTGAACATTTTGTTACATAACATTAAATTTATTGAAATTTAACTCTACACAACTAGCTTTTTCTGTAATAATATGGTACACAAATAAAATATACAATTATATTTAATAAAATATAATTATGTACACATACAACAGTGGTGCCATTCATACTAGAATTCCCACTTGTGGGTACTCTCTAGTAGGAACAATAAAATGGATGAATTTGTCACAGGGCTCCTGGGCCCATTTTGGCCAGAAACATGTCTTTTAGATAAAATGACCAGGGCTATGAGCGCAGCCTTTGACTTGTGTTAAATCATTCTGTTGCTCTCTTTAACAAGTTAATTTAACCAACTTAACTGAAAACAAAAATCATTTTCAACTGAAATTCAAAAACAATGTTTCCATTCTGGACAGAATGATAAGACTGTAAATATTTTTCCGGAAGCCTGACTATGGACACAAGCCAAAGGGATGTGGGTGCATAACCTACCTGTACCAGGAAATGGTGGGCTCAGGAGAGCCAGAGGCTCTGCAGGAAAATGTCATCTCCTCTCCTCTCTCTGCTGTGGCATTAAAGGATTTCTGAGGCATTGTGATTGCTGGTGGCACTGAAAAACAGATGAATGTAGATTAAATAGAGATGAAAAACATTTCACCAACACCACTGGGACATTTTTACTGTTGTTTTTTTTTTCTTTTAAAGCTAAGCTTTACAACTTCTGCACTTATATCAAGAGGACTGACTTGGTTGCATAGTAAAATGACTAAAATCACTGATCTGCCTTCTAATGTACAATAATTAGATAATTCACTGTAATTCTGTTTTACTATTTTTAATCTATTAAACTAGACTAAAAATAGACATTTTAGCAAATATATATATATATATATATATATATATTTACATATACACACACTTTTATGAACTATATCTTACATAAAGACAGACAATACCACCCTGACTTACATAAATACTGAGATCTACTCGGAGCATAAATGGATTTCCTATTTAGGTTCTCATCGGTGTATGTACTTCTATAAGCAAGCATTCAAGACAGGGCTTTTAAATTAAGTGTCAAACCATAATGTTCTTTCTGATTAACTACACTTAATTTCTTCAAACAACTATAGAACATTTTATGAAGAGAAATTGCTTAATCCATAGAGAGTATGAAATAGATTTTCATGAACAATTCAATTTTAAAATTAAGCTTCCCCAATTTCTAACTAATTACATTGCAAAAACTGTATATGTTGCACATTTTGAACACGTTGAAACTGTTACTGAAATGCACTGTTTACAATAAACAAATCAATGACATCCATAACAGAAGCTAAAATTTCAAAGTAAAGCATAAATTTTTATTTAATGTACACTTTTATGATTTTTTAATTGAATATGATGAAATGATATTCCTATAATTATTTAATATATTTGATTTTACATATCCTAAACAACATGACCAGACAGGCATTTAGAAATGTGATTTTAATTAAATATCTCTACAATAGCATTCAGGTCAACACTGATGTTGATTATCACAATTGATGGTGGGGATAGGAACTGATATGTATCTTAGTAATTAAGCACAATTAATCAAGTTTCTGCCTTTATGAATTTAGATACAAGGTGCATGACGTGTCATGCTGTCTGTAAAGTAACATAATAATTACTAGTACTACAGTAGGATGGACTTTTCTTTTTCAGATGTTAACTCTGCATTTTAAGTCATTGAAATTTGACTATAGTATTCTATAGTATTCATGTAGATAGAAACATTTTCAAACAGAGAGCCATATGCTCCAGTTCTTTTCCTGTTATTGTTACTAACCTAAACAAGTTATTTATTCTTTATCATAATTTTCTTATCTATAAAGTGAACTGTATATGCTGGATAATCTCTAAGAATTAACAAATCTTAATCTCTGTGTTTTATGATATGTTAACTCTGCTAATGACATATGTGTTCTTACTTGTAGTGTAGATTAGTAGAAAAATATTAATATTACATGTTTAGATACTTTGAGGTACTTTGAAGAGTAATTCTAGTAATTCTGAAGAAAAATAGCATCAAAATCTGCAGAGGTTTTCACTAGTTCAGATGTCAAGATGTTCAGGCAGTTTGCTAGCTACTGTTTCGACTGTACAGCATTTTTACATATATTACCTTATTGCTTCTGAACTCACTGTTGAGTTGGATTAAATAATTTCAAAAGAGGTAACAATTATATTTCATCTGATTATTTTTTTCTCACAAGACCAGTATCTACTCTATTTTATCTTTTTAAAAATACTTTTGGCATTTGACTATATCTGAAATGTCCAGTTTTAATAACTTTACCAAGATTTATGTTCTGTACCCATTAAGTAGTCAATCCTTTGTAAATTTCTGTTTTTATATTTTAGCTTCAAGAAGCATGGGGATGCGTAGAGAAGTAGCTCCATAATTTACTTACATGGAAGCTTTGGTTCACCTTCAAGTTATAATTCCCCTCACTGGCTGCTTATGCACCAAAGACATCACTAACTTGACATCTTAACCCCCCTTCATCAACAGTGGAATCCAGCTAGTCTATGTGTCTTCTGTGCCTTGCAGTCTTTTTCTCCAAATGTTTTCCTTCAAATTTTCCTTCAAATGTTTTTTGGAAGATAAAGAATACAGTATTAACCATGAAATACTTGTATGGTTCTGATTAACAAATACCAATAATTTCTACAAATTTATTCAGGATAGGGATAACAAACTCCACTCTACCATTGTCAGGAAAGCAACTCTTTTCTAATTTATTGATTATTCAGATCTGTCCTAAATGTATATCATCAAATATATTCACATGTAGATCCTTTAACTGGCAGAGGACTGCTCATCTTAAGACTCAGCCTTTTCATAATTACCTTTTCTTGTTTTTACTTTTAAGGCTGCATGACACTTAGACATTCACATAAGAGAGGACTTGGGGAAGATAGCAGAGTAGGAAGTACCAGGCATCTGTCTCCACACCTACACGGCAACTGCACTGTCAGAATCTGTCTAATGCAACTATCTTGAAACTGTGAAGTCTATTGAATGCTTACAACTTCCAGGCAAAGACATGGAAGATAAACTGTTGTTAATACTGGTCAGTTTCAGCTGTTAGTACACTGGCCGCTACCTATCCCCCTCCCCATCTGAGGCAGGAAGCTGTGCACGTGTTCCTAGAGTAGGTTGCACAAAGAAAGCCAGGATAGGCAAAAAGGACTTTGTCATTCAGATATCAAGGATCTGTGCACTGATCACTGACTGATGCTTTTGATCACAAAGGTGCAGATGAAGAGGTAGTGGCCATTGTTGTTATACCTCCCACAATGGTGAGATCCAGGGGATTTAATGAACTCTCATTCTTTTAGTGCCCACTTCATTTTTCTCTTTTTACCATTTTGGGAGGCAGACATTAAAGACTAGGACATTCAAAAACAACTGCATATAACGGACATATTAGAAAGTGACCATGCATGTCCAGGGAAAGGTGTAGGCTTAGAAAATACCTGAGGATACCTTAAATTTACATCTCAGGCTGATCTTTGGCATAGAGACAGCCTTCAATAATAATAATAATAATAATAATAATAATAAATAACAGTAAACCCTGGGATTGAGAAAGAATCTGATTTCCATAGGAAGCACTTATTATGTTCAAATATCCAGTTTTCAGAAAAAAATATCACAAGGCATACAAAGAAATAGGAAAGTATGGCCCATTCAAAAGAAAAGTTAAATCAATAGAAACTGTCCCTGAAAAAGACCTGAGGGAAGATATGCTTGATAAAGACTTTCAAACAACTGTCTAAAAGATGCTCAAAGAACTCAAGAAAGAAGTGGAAAAACTCAAGGAAACAATGTATGAAGAAAATGGAAATACCTATAAAGATATAGAAAACCTAAAAAAAAGCCAAAAAGAAATTCTGAATCTTAAAATTATAATCACTGAAATGAAAAATTCATTAGAGGGATTCACAAGCAAATCTGAGTAAGCAGAAGAAAGAATCAGTGAATACGAAATAAGGCAATGAAAATTCTTGAATCTGAGAAACAGAAAAACAAAAGATTGAAGAAAAGTGAATACAGCCTAAAAGACCAGTGGGACATAATCACGTAGACCAACAATCACACAGTGGGAGTCCCAGAAGGGAAGTGAGAGAGAAAGGGACAGAGTGAATATTTGAAGAAATAATGGCTGAAAAGTTTAGCTATGTATATAAACATCCAAGAAGCTCAACAAACTACAACTAAGATGAATTCAAAGAGGACCAGGCCAAGACACATTATAATGAAATTTTCAAAAGGCAAAGGCAAAGAGAAAATCTTGGAAAGCAGCAAGAGAAGAGTGACTCATCACATACAAGGGATCCTCAGTAATTATCAGCAGATTTTGCATCAAAAACTTTGGAGGACAGATGACATTGGGTGGATATATTGAAAGTGCTAAAAGAAAAAAAAAAAAAAACTGTCAACCAAGAAAACTATATCCTGGACAACTGTCTTTCAACAGTGAGGGAGAAATTAAGACATTTCAGATAAGTAAAAGCTGGAGGAGTTTGTTACCACTAGACCTGCCCTGCAAGAAATGCTCAAGGGAGTCCTACAAGATGAAATAAAAGGACACTAGAGAGTAATTCAAAGCCATATAAAGAAATAAAGAGCTCAATAAAGGTAAATATATGGGCAATAAAAAAGCTAGTACTACTGCAACAACAGTTTGTAACTGCACTTTTTTCCATATGATTTGAGACTAATATATATTTTAAAAAGATATTAGTATGATTTTAACTATGTCTTATAATTCCAGATTTTGGTTTCTACATAATTTAAGAGATTAATGCAATTTAAAGAATTGTCAGTTCATGTTTTGAGACACAAAATGCATAAAGATGTAATTTTGTGATATCAACAACCGAAAGGAATGGAGTTAAGCTTTAAAGGAGCAGAGTTTTTTATATTTATTGAAGTTAAGTTAGTATAAATTTAAAATAGAGTGTTATAACTTTAGGACATTAAATGCAATACCACCAATAACCACAAAGAAAATAAGTATAGAATATACACAAAAAGAAATGAGAAAAGAATTTTAAAGTTCCACTACAAAAAATTGACTAAACAAAAAGAAGATAGTAATGCAGGAAATGAGAGACAAGAAAATCTATAAGACATTTAGAAAAACAGCAAAATGACAGAAGTAAGTCATTCCTTATCAATAATTACTTT
The DNA here is from genome assembly GCF_949987515.2 of Delphinus delphis. Taxonomy (NCBI): domain Eukaryota; kingdom Metazoa; phylum Chordata; class Mammalia; order Artiodactyla; family Delphinidae; genus Delphinus; species Delphinus delphis. The sequence continues at coordinate 22,824,859 of NC_082686.1, forward strand.
AAATGGAAATAGATTAAATTTTTCAATAAACAAACAGAGATTGGCACAATGGCTAAAAACACATGACAAAATTATGTCCTATCTATAAGAGATTCACTGTCAATAATGAAGACACAAATAGATTGAAAGTGAAAAGATAAAGATATAATAACCAAAAAAGAGAAGGGGTGACTATACGAATAGACAAAATAGACTTTGAATCGAAAAGTTTATAAGAGGAAAAAAACATTGTATATTAACAAATGTTTCAATATAGCAAGAAAATGTAACAATTGTAAATATTTATGCTCCTAATAGTAGACCATCAAAATACATGAAACAAAAACTGACATAACTGAAGGAAGAAATAGTCCTACAATAATAGTTGGAGACTTCAACAATACAGTCTTGATAATGCATTGAATGACCAGACAGAAGATAAGTAAGAAAATATACCAACTAGTTCTCATGAATATACAGCATACTCTATCCAAAAAAAGAGAGTAAACACATTTTCTCAAGAGCATGTAGGACATTCCCCAGAAAGCCCATATGTTATGTCAAAAATTAATCTTAACATAAAGAACTAGAATAAAAGAATAAACACAACCCAAGCTAGCAGAAGAAAATTAATAATAAATATTAGAACAAATTTTTTTTAAATTGAGAATAGAAAATAATAGACAAAATTAATGAAACTATAAGTTGGTTTATTAAAATGATCAACAGAATTGACAAAACTTTAGCTAGATGGATTAAGATTTGAAAAGATAAAACTCAAATTATTAAAATCAGAAACAAAACAACGTTAACAATTCCAAAGGAATAGAAAAGGATTATAAGAGGACACTATACAAAAATTAACTCAGAAAGAATCAGACCTACAAACTAAAACTCTTAGGAAAAAATATAAGGCAAGAGCTGCGTGACACTGGATTTCGCAATGTTTTCTTCAATATGATACCAAAGGTGTAGGCAACAACAAAAAAAAGAGAGTAAAAAGGCAACATGCAGAATGGGGGAATATTTAAAAATTGTATATCTGATAAGGGATTAACATCCAGAATAGATAATGAACTCCTAGAATTCAGCAACAACAAAAAAATACATAACCCAATTCAAAAATGAGCAAGAGGACTTAAATAGACATTTATCCAAAGCAGATGCACAAGTGGCAGATAAGCACATGAAAAGATCCTCAACAGCACCCTTAGGGAACTGCAAGTCAAAGCTACACTGAAATACCACCTCATATCTAATAGGAAGGCTACTATTAAAAAAATAAAATACAATAGCAAGCGTTAGTGAGGATGTGGAGAAATTGGAACTTTTTGCATTATTGGTAAAATGGAAAATGGAAAACAGTATGGTGGTTCCTCAAAAACTTAAAAATACAATTGCCATGTGATCCAGCCATTTCATTTATGGGTATATACTCAAAAGGATTTTGAACAAGGCCTCAAAGAGATATTTGCTCATCCACATTCATGGCAGCATTGTCCATAATATTTAAAAAGTGGAAGCAATACAAATGTCCATAGACTAATAAATGGATAAACAAAATCTTGTATATGCATAAAATGGCATACTATCCAGCCTCGAAAAAGAAAAGAAAATTCTAACTACTTGTTGTAGTGTATCTACAACATGAATGAGCCTTGAGGACATTATGCTAAGTGAAATAAATCGGTCACATAGAGACAAATACTCTATAATTCCACTTATTGTGCACTTAGAGTAGTCAAAAACACAGATACAGGAAGTGGAATGGTATTTGCTAGAGGCTGGAGGGAGAGGTGAATGGGAGTTACTGTTAAATGAGTATACAGTTTCAGTTTTGCAAGATGAAAAGAGTTATGAGGATGGATGGTAGTGACTGGTGCACAACCTTCAACAACAAGGGAACACTCCTGCACTGCTGGTGGGAATGTGAATTGGTACAGCCACTATGGAGAACAGTATGGAGGTTCCTTAAAAAACTACAAATAGAACTACCATATGACCCAGCAATCCCACTACTGGGCATATACCCTGAGAAAACCATAATTCAAAAAGAGTCATGTACCAAAATGTTCATTGCAGCTCTATTTACACTAGCCCACAGATGGAAACAACCTAAGTGCCCATCATTAGATGAATGGATAAAGAAGATGTGGCACATATATACAATGGAATATTACTCAGCCATAAAAAGAAGTGAAATTGAGCTATTTGTAATGAGGTGGATGGACCTAGAGTCTGTCATACAGAGTGAAGTAAGTCAGAAAGAGAAAGAAAAATACCGTATGGTAACACATATATATGGAATTTAAGAAAAAAATATGTCATGAAGAACCTAGGGGTAAGACAGGAATAAAGACACAGACCTACTGGAGAACGGACTTGAGGATATGGGGAGGGGGAAGGGTGAGCTGTGACAAAGCAAGAGAAAGGCATGGACATATATATACTACCAAACGTAAGGTAGATAGCTAGTGGGAAGCAGCCGCATAGCACAGGGATATCAGCTCTGTGCTTTGTGACCACCTGGAGGGGTGGGATAGGGAGGGTGGGAGGGAGGAAGATGCAAGAGGGAAGAGATATGGGAACATATGTATATGTATAATTGATTCACTTTGTTATAAAGCAGAAACTAATACACCATTGTAAAGCAATTATACCCCAATAGAGATGTTAAAAAAAAAAAAAAAAAAAACTAAAAAAAAAAGAAGTAAAATAAAAAAAAGAGCTGCTGTACACCATTCCTGTTAATGTCTTTAATAATTCTTTAGAGTTAAGAAACGAGGAAGAAACCCCGATCTCATACATGTCAATAAGATTAAAAATAATATTACAGAGTTCCAGTTCTGGGTAAATTGGAGAATCTCCTCTACATTTGTCTCTATCACTCAATTTGTCTGTAACACTTAGAAAACATGCATGGATAATCTGTTTGAGGATTCTGAAATATAAATGGTAGCAGGCATATTGCTAATTGAAAAATATCAGAATTTGAAATACTAGGACACAATCTATCAGAGAATTTTTTTTTTTTTCTTCAGAATCCCTGGACTGAACTGAAGGCAGTCCAAAACTCAGAAGTGGGAATCAGCATGGCCTGAGAGAGGTCCAAGAGAAGCCTTCTAGTTCAGGTTCAACAAGCAGGAAAGAAGTCTCCTGGTAGTGACAATGGCAGCAGGGAGGGAGCTTGTAAGTGTCTGTCTGAGACAGGACCATCTTCCTCTTTAATCAGAAGAGTTATGGTCCCAAGATGGCAAAGCAAATATATCTACTGCTTTTATCTTTCTCTTTCCTCTGGCTAACTGACCCTGAATGAGGGCACATTGGTGGTAGAGAGGGGATAAATAAACCCCAGTTTTCTCATTATAGGACTGAAAAATGAAGACTCAAAAATAGGTAAGTAGGTGAGAGATAAAAGAGTAGGAAGAGGGCTTCCCTGGTGGCGCAGTGGTTGAGAGTCCGCCTGCCGATGCAGGGGACACGGGTTCGTGTCCCGATCCGGGAAGATCCCACATGCCACGGAGCGGCTAGGCCCGTGAGCCATAGCCACTGAACCTGTGCTTCTGGAGCCTGTACTCTGCAACGGGAGAGGCCACAACAGTGAGAGGCCCGAGTACCGCCAAAAAAAAAAAAAAGAGTAGGAAGAGCTTGGAAAAGGAACCACATCAAGTTATTTATGAAATCTTGAGCTCAGCCCTGAGCTATCAATGTGTGGATATAATCTTAAACAGCACAAAGACGTTGAGAACTGAACTAAGAGACATCTTACCCCACAGGTCCTGGAATGGCCATTGGTTCATATGTGAGACAGATCTGAAAATTAGTGCAAAAGTTTTTAAAATTAAACTGATTTTGAATCCACAAACCACAGAAGGCTGGTCACAGTAAGTGGTCTGAATTTAAATCAATTGATCGCCTGCAAAAATAAAAATATCAACATTCTCCAAAGAACTGAAATAAAACCCAGAATCTCATAATATTCAAAATCCAGGATATAATCTAAAAATGTTGGCCTATGTAGAACTAGGAAAATCTCATGTTAGTGTTAAATGCCAGTGACATATTGAAACATGCTTTATTATCTAAAAACTACTTTAAAGTAACTATTTTAAACATCTTCCAAAGGGTAAGGGTGAACCACCTCAGAATAAATGGAAAGACAGTTCCCGTAAAGACACACAGTATATTAAGAATAAATGAATAAATATTAGAACCAAATTTATAATAACAAAGATATTCATGGGTGTGATAAATGGATATGACAGAGGGAAGAGTTTCTGAACTTGATGAATTACCAATAAAAATTGTCCAATCTTCAAAACAGAAGGAGAAAATATTAAAGAAAGAAAAAAAAAAAAAAACAGAGCTTCAGGAACGTGTGAGACAACACCAAAATGTCATCAAATCTAAGAAGGAAAGGAGAAATAAACATCATAGAAAATGTATGCATCTACATTTGTATATGTATACCTATGTACATGTATCTATAGAACTAATGTCTGAAAACTTCCCAAATTGGCAAGATTTTGAAAACACAGATTCAAAACCAGCTGTAGCCTTGAAACCCAAACAGATAAGTCCAAAGACGTTCATGCTGCAGGCATGGCATAATCAAACTGCTAAAAACTAAAGATATACAAACACAAAAGTGTGTTATTTATAGTACAACAGTAATTCAAATAACTGTGGATTTCTTATCAGAAACAAATGGAGGCCAAAAGAAGGTGAAACGATATTTTTAAAGTGTCAAAAATGATCTTTCAAAATAAAGTTCTGTGTTCAGCGAAGATATCTTTCACAAATGAAGGTAAAGACATTATAGCTCTCAGATAAAAGGATGAGTAATACAATGTCTGCCAGTAAACCTGATCTGAAACAATTGCTAAAGGGACCTCTTCAGACAAAAGAGAAATTCATACAAAGAGAAATTCTATCAGAGGAAACATCAGACTTCAGGGATGAAGAAAGAGCAGGAGAAATGTTAAATATCTAGGTAAATATAATAGACTATTCTCCCCTTGAGTTCTTCAAAATACAGTTAATGATTGAAATAAAAACACTTAACATTGCCTACAAGGTTTTCACTAAATTCGGATGTAATATAGAAGACTACTAAGACATAAAGAAGAGAGGAGTATAAGGATCTGTGTGGTGCTACAATTTTTACAATCCAATTATAGTGGTAAAACATTGGCTCTAAGTTAAAGAGGCACATCATATTCACAATAGCAGGCACAATCACAAAAAAACAGAAAAATGTATAGACAGAAACATAATAGATAAAATAAATTAGAACACTAAAAATATTCACAAAACCCAGGAGAAGGCAGAGAAGGGGAAATAGAAGGATAGGAAACAGAAAGAATAAACTGAAAAAAAATCAAAACAAAAATTGCAGGTCTAAGATAAATGTAAATGGTCTAATCTCATGAATTAAAAAATATATACTATCAGAATGAATAAAGTAATTAACTCAACTGTATGTTCTCTATAAGGAAGCTATTTAAAATATAATAATATAGGTAGATTAAAAGTAAAAGAATGGACAAATATATATCGTTCAAACACCAATCCAAAGAAAGTTGGAGGAGCTATGTTAATATCAAACAAAGTAGATTTCAAAGCAAATAAAATTACATGATATAAAGGGGAATACTTCATAATGATAAAAGAGCCAATTTTCCAAAGGAAGTAAAATGACAATCTTTACATGTGCATTCATCTCACAAAAAAGTATATGAAGCAAAAACTGACAGAACGGAAACAAGAATTAGATGAATTCACAATCACTCTTTGTGACTTCAAATCTAAGAAACTAGAAGAAGAAGAGCACAATAAATCCATATCAAACAGAAGGAAAAAAGAATACTACAAATAAGAACAGATATCAGTAAAATAAAAAACAGAAAACAAACAAGAGAGAATTCAAAGAAACCAATGAAGATTCTTTCAAAGATCAATACAATTAATAAACCTCTAGCAAGACTCACCAGGATAAAAGGAGAGATAACACAGAATGCTAATATCAGGAATTGAAGGTATTTCACTACAGATACAACATACAGTAAAAGAATTTTAAAAAATGAATAATACAGACAAGCCTATGTACACAAATTCAACAATGCTGAAGAAATGGGACGTTTCCTTGAAAATCACAAACTAGTGAAACTAACTCAAGATGAAATAGGTAACTCAAATAGTTCTTTAACTACTAAAAGAATGTAATATGTGGCTAAAATCCTTCTGAAAAAAAATCTATAGAAGCAGATTGTTTATCCTCTGAACTTTATCAAAAAGTTAAAGAAATAATACAATTTCTACACAATCTCTTTTAAAAAACATGAGGAGGGAATATTTCTTGACTCATTTTATGAGGCCAGCATTATAAGGATAACTTAACCAAAGATAGTACAGGAAAAGAAAACTACACAAACCAATATCATTCATTTAGGTAAGCACAAATGTATTCAATGAAATTTTAGAAAACAAAATTCTGCAATACACATACAAAAAAATACATCACCGTCAAGTGGGGTTTATTCTGTGAATTGTAAAACTGGCATGATACTGAAAAATCAATTAATATAATTCAACTTATTAACAGTTTAAAGAAGAAAAAGTATTCAATAATGTTAATTGATGCTGAAAGAGCATTTGACAAAATTCAACATCCATTCAAGATAAAAACCCTTCACAAGCCATGAATGGAAAAGACTTCTTTATCCTGATAAAAGATATCTTGCCAAAAATTTCCAGCTAACAGGCAACATTCAGGTAAAAGAATGAATACTTTTTTTCTAAAATTGGGAACAAGTAAGGAAGTCCTCACTCAACCCTCCTATTTAACATCATACTGGAAGGCAAATGCAGTCCTAAGTAAGAGATAAAAATAAAAAGCATACAATTGGAAAAGAATAAATAACTTTCATACAAGTTGCAGATGCACTATTGATTTCATTGAAAATCCAAGAATCTACAAAAATATTCCTAGAACTAAAAAATGTATGCAGTACAGTCACAGAATATAAGAAAAATACACAAAAAATCATATTTCAATATACATACTTGCAAGAAACAACTGAAACCAATTCTTTTTTTAAAAAAACATATCAATAGTTCCAAAAATATAATGCTTAGATACTAATCAAACAAAACTCATGTATGGGATCTGAATGCTGAAAACTACAAAAAGTCAAATGAAGAAGCAAAAGAACAAAATACATTAATAAATGGAGAGACATACCTTGTTCATGCATTTGTAGAATCAACAAAAAAAGTATAAAATTTTCCAAAACTGATATCGACTCTATAGAATTCTAATGAAAATCTCAGCAGTATATTGTTTCGTAGACAGACATGTTCTAAAGTTTAAATGGAAGGCAAAGAAACTAGATTTTGCAAAACGTTTTTGTAGAAGAAGAGTAAAGTCATACAAATCATACTACTTGATTTTAAGGTATATGTAAACTTATGATAATTAGGGCAGTATGATAATGGTACACAGATAGAAACATAGATTAGTGGAATGGAAGAGTCCAGAAATAGATGCCTATAATCCAACTATGTTTTAAAAGTTTTATTTTACAAAGTGCAAAGGCAATTCAATGGAGAAAGGATAGTCTTCTAACAATGGCTTTTCCACAATTGGATATCTATATGCAAATAGGTGAATTGAAGCACAGAACTCATTTCTTACATAAAAATGAGCCCCAATCATATATTAACACATATATGTGGAATCTAGAAAAATAGTACAGATGAACCAATTTGCAGGGCAGGAATAGAGACACAGACACAGAGAACGGACATGTGGATACAGGAAGGGGGGAACGGGGGGATGAAGTGGGAGATTGGGATTGACATATATACACTGCCAAGTGTACAACAGATAGCTAGTGGGAGCCTGCTACATAGCACAGGGAGCTCAGTTCAGTGCTCTGTGGTGACCTAGATTGGTGGGATGGGGGAGAGGTGCCAGAGGGAGGGGATATATGTATACATATAGCTGATTCAGTTCGTTGTACAGCAGAAACTAACACAACATTGTAAAGCAACTATACACCAATTAAAAATAATAATAATGCGTGAGACAAGAGTCCTGCTAAGTTTTCTACAAAGTGGCCCATTATATGCATGTGAGGAAGATAAGAAACTACCACTCTGGAAGACAAAAAAAGCCAAAAGGCTAATTTTAATTATTGAACTGCCCCGTATTGGGCTGAAGTTTTTTAGAGTGGATTATGGAGGCAACATTTAGGGGGATTCTCAGTCTCACTGGCTGACTGTGCTTTATTAAAATCATTGAAGCATCAAAAAATGAACCCCAAATGGATCAAAGACCTAAATTTAAAACATGAAAGTATAAAAAGTTTAAAAGAAACTTGAGAAAAAAGTCTTTGTAACTTGGGGTTAGGTGTAGACGTCTTAGACATGGTACCAAAAGAATGGTCCATAAAAGAAGAAGATTAATAATTGGACTTCAAAATTAAATTTTTTCTTGCTTTCTGAATGACACTAAGAGAATGAAAAGATAAGCCACAGTGTCGGGAAAAAGAACCTACAAATCACAAATCTGAGCAAGGAATTGTATTCAAATATATAAAATAATCTAAATTCAACAGTAAGAAAATGTGCAAAAGACAAACAGAAACATCACTAAAGAGGCTGTTTGGAAGGCAAAAATGCATTTATAGAATTTATAAAGGACTGTTGAACTATAATAGTGAAAAAATCCAATTAGAACATGGGAAGGATATGAAGAGACATTTCACTCAAGAGGATATACAAGTGAGAAATAAGCATATGAAAAGATGCAGGAAACATGCAAAGAAGCAGGAAACATGAGACATGATGACGGAGGAAAAAATAGTCAACCAAAACTGACCCAGAAATGACACAGATGATAGAATTAGACAAAAACGTCAAATTATTATAACTGCATATGTTCAAGAATCTACAGAAAAATTGATCATGTCAGAGACTTAGAAGATAATTAAAAAATAAATTTGTACATATTAAAACTAGTGTCTGAAATCAAATGTACATGAGATAGGACTAACAGTAGATTAAACACTGCAGAAGAAAAGATTAACGAACTTGAACATATAGCAATAGAAACTATCCCAAAAGTAATACAGAAAGAAAAAAAAAAAAAAAAACTAACTAAAAAAAACCCCCAAAACAAAAAACAGAACATCCGGGAACTGTGGAATAAGTTCAAGTGGCCTCAAATATGTGAAATTGGAGTCTCACAGGAGTGTGGGACAAAAAAACAATATATGAAGAACTAATGACCAAAACACTTCCAAATTTGGTAAAAAGTATAACTCAAGTTTGTCAAGAAAACCCAAGTACCAGAATGAAGAAAATTACACCAAGGTATATTGTATCCAAATTGCTTAAAACAAGTTATAAAGAACATTCAAGAATCTGCAAGGGGCTTCCCTGGTGGCACAGTGGTTGAGAGTCCGCCTGCCGATTCAGGGGACACGGGTTCGTGCCCCGGTCCGGGAAAATCCCACATGCCGCAGAGCGGCTGGGCCCGTGAGCCATGGCCGCTGAGCCTGCGCATCTGGAGCCTGTGCTCCGCAACGGGAGAGGCCACAACAGTGAGAGGCCCGCGTACCGCAAAAAACAAAAACAAAAGAATCTGCAAGGACCAAGTGGGTGGTACACTTTATGTACAGAGCACAAAATAAGAATGAGAACAAACTTTTGATCTGAAATCACACAGGTCAATAATAATGGCTCAGAATTTTTAATTTACTGAAATTTAAAATATTGTTAATTTAGAATTCTATAGCCAGCAAACATTCATTTCAAATATGAAGGTGAAATAAACATTTTCTTATACATTCAGTAGGTGAAGTTAATGATCTCCAGCAGACCTTCACTGTAAGAAATGCTAAAAGAAGTCATTCAGGCATTTGGGAACAGACACCAGTTGGAAATCTTGATATGCATAAAGAAATAAAGCGCTGTGGAAATGGTAACTATGTAGATAGATGTAAAAGCCTTGTTTTATTTATTAATTAAGCCATGTTAAGAGCTAATTGATTTAAAGCAGAAAACAACAACAGCAACAACAAGAAACATATAGTATGAAGATATGGTAGGCAGAATAATGCCCCTTCCTCTGCAAAGATGTCAGTGCCCTAAGCTTAGCCATCTATGAATACATTAAGTTACAGGGCAAAGGGACTTTGCAGATATAATTAAGATCCTAGACGTTGAAATGGAAGAGTATCCTATATTATTCAATCAATGAGCCCTAAAACAAAGAGAACTCCAGCTGGAAGAGGAAGTCAGGAGATGCAGCAGAAGGGAAGTCAGAAATATTCCAGGTCTGAGAAGGCTTTTAAGGCACTGTTTTTGGCACTGGAGGAAGAACCCAGGGGAAAGCCTCTGAAAGCTAAGCACAGCCCCTCCAGGTGACAGACAGCAAGGAAAGAGAACCTCCATCCCACAGTGGAAAGAGGGTGAATTTTGCCGACAACCTAAATGATATTTAGAATAGCTTCTTCCCAAGAGCCTGCAGCAAGGAACACAATCCTTCCACCACCTTGATTTTATAAAAATTGCAAAACTAATTATAGTATTATTATATTTTTTAATACCCTGAGCAGATCCCAGATGAGTCTACTTGGATTTCTGACTTACAGAAACTGGAAAATAATAAAGTTGCATTGCTTCAAGCAACTGAATCTGTAGTAATTTGTTACCACAGAAATAGAAAACTAATACATGATTTGATATAAAAAAATCTGATGACAACAGCACAAGGGCTAGAAGAGGGTATTATTATTCAATATGTGAAATAGTATCATATCACTTGAAAAATGACTGTGAAAATCAACTGCTAAAATAACAGAACAATAAACTATAACTAATGAGCCAAAATAGAAAATTAATGATGGATTAAAAATACTCTGAAATCTAAATAAGGCAGAAATAGAAGAAAAAGGGAACAAAAAACAGATAAGAAAAATAGAAGAAGAATAGCAAGACTTAAATCCAACTAAATCAATAAGATATTTAATATAAATTGTGTAAACATTCCAGTACAAAGGCAGGGACTGTTAGAATTAATACAAAAAAAGAAATAGACCCAACTGTATACTGTCCTTGAGAAACAATTAGGTTAAGGTTAAGATTAAAAGGAAGGAAAAACATATGCCATGGAAATGCTAATTAAAAGACAGGTGGTTAGTTTTACTGATATCAAAGTAGGTTTCAGAGCAAAGAATATTACCAAGGATAAACAGGATCACTTCTTATTAAAAAAGAAGTCAAGAGGATATAATTCTAAACTTCTATGCATATAGTAACAGAGCTTCCAAACTCATGAAGCAGAAACTGCTATAATTACAAGGAAAAATAGACAAATCTATAAACTTTCATTAGAGAGTAAACAGCCTCCTCTTAATAACTTATTGAGCAAGTAGACAAGAAGTTAAAAAAGGATAGAAAAGACTAGATCAACATTATCAATTGACCCTAACTACTGATGGTTACCAAAACTCCAACCAAGCCAGCAGATTACACTTTCTGTTCTACTGTACAGCAAATACATTTGAAAAGATCTAAATCCAAAAAGTGTCTTTTCGATAACATTAGAACCAAATTAGAAATTATGACAGAATAGTATTTGAAAAATCCCCATGTATAATATTTGGAAACTAAATAACACAATTCTAAATAACCTATAGGACAAATAATAAAAGGGAAATTACAAATGTTTTGAACTGAATGGCAAAGTGTTCACAACATGTTGAAAGTTGTGGAAGGAAATTAAAGCAGTACATATAGCGGATTCTTGAGCATCAAATGTATTCATTAGGAGAGAAGAAAGGATTCAAATCAGTGCCTTGAGGTTTAAATTTAAAAAAACATAAAAAGAAGATCAAGTTAAATCACAGATAAGATAAAACAATAAAGATCAGACTGGAAATTGATAAAATATAAACAAGTAAAATTAAAAAAAAACTAAATCTGTTTCTTTGAGAGACCAATATAACTGATAAAACTCTGGCCATACTGATCAGAAAATAGGGAATAAAGGACAGTGAGAGTGTGGCCGACCAAAAGAGCAAGAGAACCATTCAAGACGTTTGTTTTTCAAAATGGGCTGCACTAAAGGGTAACTAACGTTACTAAAGTTACTCTTGACTTTATTATTTATTTGCATCATATTCTATGATTTTTGTAAAAGTGTAAGTATCCAGAGCATGTCTCTCCAAAGTAATTTAGACATTAATTGTACTGAAGGTCAATCATTTCCACAATGTCAGGTGGTAGGTTGGTAGTAACTTTTAGTTACTGTTTGATTCCATGGAATTTAAAAAATTTTCATTATTACAATATCTCCTGGCCCTCTACAGATTTCTTGAAGTTTTGTTGTTGTCGTTGGTATTGTTGTTCAGATAGTGTTATTATTTTACAAATGATAGGATTCACTTCTGTATTTATTGACCAAATGTTAGAGAAAAAATAAAAAGGAACAATTCCTACATGACCAAGAGGTGCCATTCAGAAGATAGGTGAGTTCAGAGTAGGGTTCTGATTCAAACAATGAGAAAATTCTGCCTTCTCTTTTAATTGGGGATTAAAAATAATATGTTGTAAAATAAATACATACTTCTCTATAGGCTTTCAAATATGACATTGTTCCACTTTAAGTGTACTCAGGAAACTCTGGGCAGAAGAGAAATAAAGATAGAAGAAAAGGTAAGAAGCTATATTAACTGTTCACACCAACTAATTGTTGGTGCTGAGAAGACAAAGACATGCCTAGATATTTGTAGGTTATCTATCAATCTACCTAATTTTCTATTATCTAAAAATTCTAAAATAATGATTGGATAAGTATTAAGGAGAAAAAAATATATTTTTTCTTTCCTTGTATTCCCAGATTGCTAATCTTTGAAATTAAGTGGGATAATTAGGAAGAAAAATGTTTTATCAAATTAGAAAATATTCTGGTTTTGATAAATGCTTACTTTTTGACCTTTCGGTGAATTATATATTATATAATATTGTTATAAATTACCAATCCTCTCATAACTTGCAGTCATTAAACTGACTTAAAATATCTCTCTGCATGTTTGAGTCAATTATATTACTGATATACAAGAGGTTGGTTTACTGTCTTTTATGTTTGTATATATGTTTTACATTATATAACATTGCATAAAAGTTAAAGAGAAAAAGTCTGACTTTTCATTTTTAATAAAAAGAAAAGTATTTTCTCCTAATTTTCTTAACTTTAAGAACTGGTTAGAAATAGTTAGGAATATAAAATACACTGTCTGAGGGAATAGAGGTATACATTGAGATACCTACTTGCAAAAATATCTCTGGCCATTGTCATCAACTGTTGATTTTAATGTTCGAAGGAAAACTAAAGACGCAAATGCTTTAAAATTATACTTCTAGGTGTTTTTCATCTATTCTCAATTGTCCCTGCTTCCATTATCCCAAGTCTGAGCCAGCAGTTAGTGGATCATTCTTCACAAATTTACAAAAGATTCAGAAAATAATGAATCATTATACTTTAAAAGAACATTTTACAAAAATAACACTCTAGGGCTTCCCTGGTGGCGCAGTGGTTGAGAGTCTGCCTGCCGATGCAGGGGACGTGGGTTCATGTCCTGGTCCGGGAGGATCCCACATGCCGCGGAACGGCTGGGCCCGTGAGCCATGGCCACTGAGCCTGCGCGTCCGGAGCCTGTGCTCCGCAACGGGAGAGGCCACAACAGTGAGAGGCCCGCGTACCGCAAAAACAAAACAAAACAAAACAAAAAAAAAACACACTCTATTGGCTGTATTTTTTAATTTAAAAGTTATTTCCAGGTCTTTTCATCATTTTTTGAGTAGTTTGGGAGAGCATTTTATTTAACTAAGGGCTAGGAATCTGATGCAGGATGGGCATGGGTTAAAGCAAGAGAAGTAATTTTGATCCTCTTTTTAAAAATTTACCCATGATTTGTGTATAAGTGTGTGTGTGTGTGTGTGTGTGTGTGTGTGTGTGTGTGTGTAGTCAATTATCTAGTAAAAAGAGTTCAGAAATGTATAGAAAAGATGGCCAGCAAATTCAGCAAGTTAATAAAAATGTAATAAGGTATAATAATAAAATCAATGTAGCCAATGGGAAGTTAATGAAAAGAAAGGTTTTAGGCATTTGGAAAACTTACCTAAGATCCAGTAAAAAGCAGGTATGAACACATATACATGTGTTGAAAAATATTGGGAAAATACCAGTAGTACATCAATGTTTGGTAGATGAGTGAAGTCAGTGATTAGAAACAGAATACTGAAGTCATGGGGCAAGATTTCTCTCAAATTATCAACCAGACCTACCTGTAAATTAACCCACATTCTCACCCATTTTTGATTCATTTCCTCCAGGCTCAGCATAAAATATATCCTCTTTATGTTCAAGGAATATCTTCCTTACAAATGTCCTAACACTCCAGTCACTTCCTCTGGTCCTCATTAAACGTTTTTTTGTTTGTTTGTTTGTTTTGCGGTATGTGGGCCTCTCACTGATGTGGCCTCTCCCGCTGCGGAGCACAGGCTCCAGACACGCAGGCTCAGCGGCCATGGCTCACAGGCCCAGCCGCTCCGCGGCATGTGGGATCCTCCCAGACCGGGGCTGGAACCCGCGTCCCCTGCATCGACAGGTGGACTCTCAACCACTGCGCCACCAGGGAAGCCCCTCATTCAACTTTTTAATGTTTCCCATTTAATAGCTGGTTCCAACAAGCTGAGGTAATAGGTGCTGTACCTTCAATACTTTTCTTATTCAGTTAATGTACATGCAAATTTATTCTTTAAGTCATTGCAGTCTGAATGTTACCCATCCATGCAAATGATATTGTTCACCATGCTGTCTCTTGTAAACTCATAATTGCCAAATTCACCAGATATATTTCAGTTCACTACTTATTGATCACTTCTGCTTGCATTTACTACTTTGGAAGCCTAGAACCCACATTAGAAGTCTTGAAATTAAGCCTTTATTGCTCTTGCCTCTGTGACACACTTGTAAACACGACGACTTTGTTTCAAACACTATCTGATTATATACCTTCCTCTTCATTTCTTTGTCTTTCAGCACAGACCCTACTTATCTCTGACTTGAACTCATTTCTTCTCCCTGCCTCCATCCTTCTCTCTCTCTCAGGTACCCTGCTCCTAAATGGCAGCTCATCTTTGTCTCTTAGAAGAAAGTCCATAGCCCCACATTATCTGGCCCCTCCTGCTTTGCAGCTACATCTCCACCTAATCCCCAAACCAACTGGCTAACATCACCATCACTCCCTCCCTAAAACTTTCATATTCCTGTAACAGTTAAGGTATTAGATCTTTTCTCACATCCTACACTGTTTTTGCTTTTGCAGACGCTATTTTATCTGTCTACAATAATTTCCCCTCTTTGTTCTACAAAATAATACTTTTTCATCAATAGATTTATCCCAAATACCAAGTCTCTTCTTGTGCTACATTAGGTTCCCCTTATTATTATAAAAGAGACTGTAAATATCTATAAAAAATGCTTTTACTATATGCTTTTGTATTCAGCAGCACCATAAACAATCAGGGACTTTAGGAAAGTTGATTATTTTAAGTGTTTGAGATAAAACTGTAAGTGCCTTGAGGGATACAATGCTATTAGATCTGTTAGTATTCTGAGCCTAACAAAGTATGAAAAATATAGCCAGCACTTCTCATTTATCTGCTGAATAAATATATAAGTGCAAGACAAAATAACATCAAAACTATAGTCAAAAATATTCATTCAGTTGAATTCCCAATATATTGATAAGGGAATTAAAAAATTTGTAAGAAATGATCACCGTCAGGGGAAAGTGGGATTATAAGATGTCTGAGGCACACTCAGGGAAGTAATTTCAAATGTATTCCTAAGTCAGACAGCATTTAAATTCCTTAAGTAAGAAAAAGCCACTGGCATTGAATTTGTCTGCTTTTCTGTGATAACAAATAACTCTAAAATCTCAGGGCTTAAAAATGTGTTTTACTTCTTATTTATGTTATGTGTTTGCACCTGCAGATCAGCTGTGACTCTGCTCCACGTGTCTTCTCCATGATGCCCAAGGTAAAGGAGAAGTCTCTGTTAGGGTCATGCTAGTTTCATGGCAGAAGGAAAGTACAAGAGAAGTAATATGTGATTCTTCTTGAAGCTTAATTTCATCCATAGTGTATATCATGCTTGCTTATATGCCAATGGCCAGAGCAAGTCATATCATCAATTGGGTGGAGATGCAAAATCCTTCCACTGGAAGCACCACACTTCACATGGCAATGAGCAGTGATGTATAACCTCTTAAAGGGAGGGGGGATAAAGATTTGTGAAAAACTATACACAGGCATTGAGAAATATCGTAATAAATTCATAAAGGGAGTTAAGGGAAAAAAAGATCCTTAATATTTGGTATGGCTGGTACTATAAACTAGCAAGGATACCTTTTAACTAATTGTTGAAAAAATAGACTATGCATTGGAAGAAAGGAAATGTGAGGGAAAAGTTGCAAAGAGCAAACAATGGAAAAAAGAAGAGCTTCTTCCAGAGGCAGGACTTGGCAAGAAAGCAGTGAATGTGAAGAAACATTTGAATGGAGTATTTGGTTGGGACTTCAATATACTTAGAGATGAAAGGGGTTGAAAAAGGTCCATGATAAAGTCCAAATTAGCAAGAATAAAAATTAGTATCAAATAAGAGAGAGGTATGCATTATAAACTGGGGAGAAAAGCATGTAATAAGTCAAATATTGTAACTGAAGAAAAATAAGATAATGTGGATAAAGTTGGTGCTTTTATTTTATTATTAATTTTTGCAACCTCAAAGTTTTCATTGAACGTCTGCAAGAGGTTTTGTAGGAGGTAAATAATAAAGGATACTTTTAGAGAGGGCTCAAGATTTAAAAGGAGTAGGTAAGCAGGGCAAGAGTCAATAAGACTGGAGAGAATGATTTTTCTGACTGAAGTAAAGGCAAAATGTGAGAGAAAAGCACAGCTGTCTGGTGGCATTAGTCAATGCATTCCCTTGACAGGGTCCAAATGCATCATCCAGAAAGGCGAATAAATCGAAGGTTGATTTTGTGAACACTGTTACTTTGAAGAAATTGGTTCCAGGAATTCTAAGATATGGGAGTTTGTGACCATAACAGGGAAATGTGACTAATAAGAAGAAATGGAGATAAAGCAGTGTTCTAGTAAAGAAGGTCAGATTAGGACATATAATTGATTCTGTTAGAGGAAAAGTGGGAGTGGAAGGAGGATGGTTTGCTTTGGAGGCCAGTGTGATGCAGTCACAACAGGATATTACATACATGATTGATGTGAGTTGCACAAAGAACACATTCCAGTGTTTATCTCCTTATGAACCCCAAAATAATAAGTATAGACATAGAAATAAATATTCCAGATTGAATGCAGATCATGATAGACTTGAAGATTCAAACTTTGTTAATTGAACCCACTCATACCCAAATAATCCTTCAAGAAAAATGTAATCACATTTAAACACTCACAGATAATCTAGTGTGGAGATAGATTAGAACATGTTATAACTATATTAAAGTAGAAATTACAATAGCAGAATGGATAATAAAGGCTAAATATGCTACACCTGCCAGATGACATTCCCTTTTTCACATCAGACTCAAATTAATGTTTTAGTGTAAAAATATATGCATAATTTTACATATACATACATATATAACATACAGCATAGTACATATTTATATACTGCTTCCTATAAACTTAGTCCTTTCTAAAAAACTTTATATTATTAACTAATATTATAACCCACATTTTCATAAGAGCATACTGAGCACAAGGTCTTGCCCGTGACAAAATACACGTATATTTCCTACCTTAGATTCTTTCGGAAACAAAGGACAGTAGATGGTTAAGTCAATACTGAAGAAACTAAATAGCCACTGTAAGTTACCTTTGTTTATTGTACATAATAAAGAGGGAAAGATATTAGAAATACTTATAGATATAAAAATAGATATATAGATACAGTTACAAACATAGTACTTATCTCCATATTTAAACCTATTCTTCATGCACTGAAATCTTCCTCTTGGGCTGAAGGCCAAAACTTCCATCAACGATAGCACTCGATAAATACCAGATTCTGCACACCAAAAAAAGGCTCTCAAAGTCTTCTCTCAGAAGGCCTGGCACTTTGGACTCACCCATGAGCATGTGCAGTTTCTACCCACCTGCCTAATAACCATCTGATCTATTCCATTATGTTATCCATACATCTCAATTAATTATAGACTTAGAGAAGGAGAGAAAAAAATCTCAGTGATTTAATATTCTCTTTACCTTTCAGCATGAATTTTGTGGTTAAAATACCTTCACTCCAGGAAAGGAAAAAACAAATAACTCATTTAGATCTATATGCTATTCCTGGTGTTGTTCTCCAGTCTCTTCAAGAAACTGGAGAGATAGATCATGGTGGGAGGTGCATAGGATATGGAAGAAGATACTGATTTATGTTTCCCCTTCCCAGCCCTAAGTGATAGAAAACTCATGGCTAACTCTTTAAATTCATATTTTGTCTATTCCAGAAAGAACAAATTACATTCTGCTTCTAGAATCCTGTGATTATGGTTATTTCTAATTTATTTTAAAATAGAAAAAAAAGTCAAAGTGCATTTGTGTAGTGTTACTACTAGTATTTCCATATGGCTGAAGCACGGGCTACCTATGAGCAGATGGTTAGAGAAGGTAGCTGATGATCATAAAAGACTTCCTATACCACGAAGAGTGGTTTTTATTTTGTCTTGAAGGTAATGGGAAACACTGACAATTTTAAGTGTTGAAAGGTTGATAGGACAGAAAGTTGGAATTGTGAAATTGAGAGTAGAGAAAACAAACAACTTACAGCCACACAAGAAAAATACAAAAAAGAATTGGAAAGGGCAGCACTCATGGAAGGCATGGTAGGGAAAATAGAGTATATTTGATAGATGTCAAAGAAATACAGTGCGCATCTTGGTGACACATTAGATTACGAAAGTGGAGATAACTAGGATAACATTAATCTATCTTCTGCCTCACAGAATGTCATGTTAACCCAGCCATGCAATAGAGTAAAGTAGCCAAATTTGGAGGAAGAGATGTCATCTTGATGTCATAAACTTAGCTAATAACGTCCATTAATATTTCAAAGGGTAACCATGTATTCAATTATTTAATTTGGTAAAACTTGCAAATACTGTTAATTAGTTGAAGCAAGTAATTAATGTAATTTAAAAGTAAAATCTAGTATCATACTTTACTGTATTTCATTTGACATACTTTCAACAACTACAAAGCCAGAAAAAGGCAACTACTCCCTTATAGACTCTTTGTAAAGGAGGATGACAATGTTAAATAAGTCACAGATCCTGCCCTTGAGGCTGTAATACAATGTAACAGATTCTACCCTAGAGCTGAGGAGATTTCCTCTAGGTATAGAAGAGGTTCATTAGGGAAGTCTTGAGTGCTGAGTTTACATGGTTGCCCTTTTAATAAACATATTGCTAAATGCAACACAAAGATACATACTAATTATTATCTGCTTACCATTAACAATAACGATGATATCACGGAAGTCAATTTCTCCCCTAGCCTCCACTCTTCCTTCACACCTGTATATACCTTCATCACTTTTATTGATGTTAAGAATCTGCAGATTACTGTTGGCTAAGATAGCAAACCGATCTGTAAGGTAAGCAAAGGGGAGGAAATGATATCAGTAATTGAAGGCAGAGTCCAGCATGCTTTAAATTGCTAAGTGTTAAAATATGGAACTTGTCTGACACTATCAAACTTTTCATCAACAAATTTAAATTTGAAAGTAAAATATAATTTCATGACTTCAATTTTTCCACTCTACACTGCCTGGTTACACATTTTTTTCAAAAATACATTCAAGGCCTTCCCTGGTGGCACAGTGGTTGAGAGTCCACCAGCCGATGCAGGGGACACGGGTTCGCGCCCCGGTCTGGGAGGATCCCACATGCCGCAGAGCGGCTGGGCCCGTGAGCCATGGCCGCTGAGTCTGAGCGTCCGGAGCCTGTGCTCCACAATGGGAGAGGCCACAACAGTGAGAGGCCCGCGTACCGCAAAAAAAAAAAAAAAAAAAAATACATTCAAGACTTTATTTCTACATAAAATGGTTAGGCTATTATTTTGCCTTTGGTGCTTTGAACGCAGAAATGATACACAAAAGAACAAAGCTGAGAGATCAAATATAGCAGACACAAAGACGTTTTGACTGTAAATATGTAGCAACTTGGGTAAGGAAAAGGGTTAGAAAATTGATTGAATATCCTTCCTCACACAATAATTAAACTAATAATTGCACATACCCTGAGAAGGCAGCTAAAATATATAATAATATTCAAGTCATGTAGAGGGCATATAAAATCGTCATATCTCAGATTTATTTGAAAAATTATTTTTCTAAATGCAAGATAATCCATTTTAGGAAGGAACAGATTAGACTTCATTAATTTTACATAGATTCCATTTTATGTGTGAGTATATGCACATGCATAAATACAAAACTAAGCTGTTATAGGGCATGCATTAGCTGATTGTTGAAAATAACCTGGCTAGCCTAAGTAGCATCTCAGCCTGACAGTATTTTCCATAATGCCTGGCTCAGTTTTTAATCATCACAATTTTGTTGCAGTCTTTGCAGTCTTAACACCTTTCCCCTTCCTATCAAGTAAAGAATGTTCTCATATCCAGTTGTTTTGATACATGTTATAAATGTAATATCCTAAATTTCATTAATCAATTCATCCATAGATATCATCGAACATCATCTGTTTGCTAGGTACTGTATTTGGATACATTGATGAATAAGAGAAAACATCCTTGACCCCTTTGGGACTTTTGGTAAGGTAGAAATGTCATTAATTTAAGGTACCCACCTCTGGATATCTACTGTTAAAGCTACTTTTGGGGACTGTTCCAGTATTTATTGCTCTTCCCCTATTTGCTGGCTTAATAGAGGTATTAGGGCAAACACAGAAGCCACATGAGAAAATGGTCCAGCCTCCCTCAACCTGGATCACTGAAAGGATGGAAGGGTAGAATCCTGCCTCTCCCCCTGCTGCCAATTGGACTTTGCGTGAGTGAGAAATAAATTGCTATGACATTAAGCCATTCGTATTTGGGGTTCATTTTTCACAGCAATTCCTTAAGTCAAAGTAGAAGTTTGGGTTTTAAATACAAATAAGGAAGTTATCAGACTATAGAAGGTCATTAAAATAGGTGAGCATGTGGTTACTGATTGTCTAAGAGATAGTTAATAAGGAATGGAAATGTGTAGATTCTGAGGCTACCTCAGAAAGAAAATACCAGTTACAAGTCTACAGATACATAATTTTCAGCCCAGGAAGTATAAACTTTCCCAAAATATTTATTTCACCTTTTGGGTGACCCTAAGAAGAGATACAAAAATGTTTATGCAGATGCTTTCCCCTGGTAAATTTTCTCACCAAAGAAGAGGCTGGAGAGAAATAAAGGCAATCTGCAAGAAATATAACTTATAATAAGTCCTGGAATAACTCAGAACTCTTAAAAATGCATGATATTTCAAAGTAAATGTAAAAAAACTCTATTCAAGTGTGTTGCTGGAAATTAGAATGAGCAGCAATTACAGTTGACCCTTGAACAACACAGGTTTGAACTGTGCAGATCCACTTATATGGGAATCTTTTTCAATAGTAAATACAGTACTACACAATCCGAAGTTGACTGAATCTGAGGATGCAGAACTGAATCACAGATATGAAGGAATCTCAGATAAGGAGGACCAACTATAAATTATACTTGAATTTTTGACTGCATGTCAAGTCGGCACCCTAACCCCTGTGTTTTTCATGGGTCACCTGTATGAATTAAAAAGTTCAAATTTAGAGAGGGATGCAATGAGTCATAACTAAATCATTGTAATATTATATTTTCTAACTCACTAAAATATGTATCATCCTCAACTAAAAATTCTAAGTATACGTGTAAAGTCCATGGAATGATGTTAGCAAACTCTCAAACCAAAGAGCATTATTAATATGTATTTACAAAAAGCATTTGAAGAAAGCACTGCTTCAATCAATCACACATAACTATGGATATTGGAACTATTTAACTATTAGAGATGATCTATTTATCTCAGTTTTACAGACATCCACATTTTCATTATTGCAGTAAGAAAATAAATGAAATCAAATAATACACAATAAGGTGTCTGCTTTATGTTTCTTTAAGCATTATGTTTCTTTAAGCAGGTTATTTTTTAAAAGTCCCCTCTTCTTCTCATTCCACAGCCACTGAATGGTTTGCTTCATCTACTCCTATGCCTTCAACCTATATTTTGATGATTCACAATTTTTCTTCAGACCAGATGATTCCTGTGATTCCAGAATTGTGCAAGAGTCAACCAGATGTATGAACTTAGAAGGGTTGTAAATACTTCAATCTCAGCATGTTTAAAATTTGGCTCACTAGCTCCACCTGAAATTTCTCATACGGTACTCTCCAGTTCTGCCTTCACAGGTCTTTACATTGAGCTAGTTGCCCAAGGCAAATTCCTTGAGTCATCTTTGACTTCTCCATCTCTCTTAGTGTGCATGTCCAATCAAACCCATATCCTATCACTTCTCCCTTTATCATTTCTTAGTCTAGAATCTACTTTTCCCTCAGCAATTATTTCATTTGGATTTGAACTGTTCTCATTGCCTGGAGCTTGGCCTTGACTCTCATCCAATTAATTCTCACTGAAGCACTGATATCCTTCTCAATAAATATTAGGTCATGTCACTGCCTTAATTAAAACCCTTTAGTGATGTCACCTTTGGATAGATTCTAAACTTCTCAATAGAGACGTCAAGGCCATATTGACTTGGCTCAACCTTCGTTTCCAGTTTCCTTTCTTATTAATCTTTATTTACAAATCCTAGTTATTGTAAGTGTTCTAGTTGTACTTATTCATAAATTCTAGTTATAATGAACTTAATTCAGTTTCTGAAATGTGTCACTTATGCTTTCACCTCTGGGCCATTGCATATGGTGTCCTCTCCTCTTGAAAAGTCCCCACCATTCTCTAGTTGGCTAATCCCTTTTCATTTTTAAGGGTTGCTTTTCTCTCTCAGCAGGCACCTTGAACACTCTCCTCTGCCCTAACTAGTTCAGGTGCTCTTTCTTTATCATCTTCTATCACTGCACTTTCCTTATAATATACCTCAATATACATGGCTTTCATTGATTGATTTTTCCACTAGATTATTAATATGTTGAGGGTAGTGGACTTGTTCATCGTTTAAACCATGAATCGCCACCTTCTAGTACACTAGATGAAATATACTAAGTGTTCAATAACTGTTGAATGACTTTTTATACTGGAAGTAGATTTCATACAAATTTTATTGAACAAGATGATTTTACCCATAGTTTTTTGATGCCTAAAGGGTACTTCATTAGAAAATGCTCAAAACATTTAGGAAGTTTCAGAGATAACTTTAAAAATGGCTGAGGTAGAATGGCAACTGCAATAGCATATCCTTCCATCAGGGTTGAGACTAAAAGTCAGGATATTCAACTTTTATAACAAAATGTCACCTTTACTCCCTAAATACTTGGATTCTTTAGCATATGGATTTCCTTTCAACAAACAACATGGTAAACCTCCACTTTGAGTAGTCTGTGGGAACATTAATAATGCATATTTGTCACACAGCTGCTACCAAAAGTATGGTTAATAAGATGGACATTTTCAAACCTTCATTGTTTCGTATGGAGACTTTAAACTTTATTCCTATGCCACACTAAGGCTTCAGAAAGTTATCTGTACACACTGCATTATTCTAAATCCCCATATATGTTCCTTTCATGGTTGTAAACCTAATCTTATTTCATTAGTTTTAATAAAAGGATCACATAAAGTATAAAAATCTGAAGAATATTACTTCTTATAAATCTGTTATGAATGTAAAAAGTGTTTGATAATGAAGTATGTGGCAAGTTTCTCAAATATTAAAAGGTTAGAAAAGTTTGTTCATCTTCACAATTCCCCTACATCCTTTACATCCCAAAGTCAGAACAAATTTTACGTCCTTTTTAAAAAAATCGATTTTGTCTTCCCTGCAACTCAGCGTTAAGTTCCTATGTTTAACTGATTCCCAAGAATTAAAAGCTCAATGAGAAGGAACAAGAAAAATAAATGTTATTTATTGAGAATCTGATATAGAGTCAAATATTTTATTCATTCAGTTAACAAATATTTATAAGCCTATCTTACTTAAAACTCAAACCGTTGTTCAAAATGCATATAATAATTTACTGTTTACAGATGAAGAATCCGAATTAGATACAGAGCAGTTAGAAAAGTTGTTTGAAGCTTTAGGGACAAGGAAAGAGTAGAGCCGTAATGGAATTCCAACTTCACAGCATTTCATCCTTGGGTACTGGGAAAAATGTGTAAGCTGTAGCATAGAAGCGTCACTCCTCCATCAGCACTGTACTTGACCATCAATCTTTGCTTTGAGGATTTAACTGTCTTTTTTTTTTTTCAGACAATTAATCATTAGATTTTATCCCCAAATAAATTACAAAAAGTAGATATTATAGGGCAACCTCCAGTGTCCATGGATGCCAATGAATGAACTGTCTTTAGGCTTGAATTCCATCTGGCTACTTAACTGGAGGGATCATCTGCTCAGGGAAGATGGAGATGCTGATTGGTGCCCTGGGCCCATTCAGTCAAGACCTTGCCAGTGCCTGCTGCACACACTCTCTGCCCAAAGGCCTACAGTCAGCATCGATTTAACTGTCTTTTAAAATAAAACTCATTTCAAAACCATCTTGTAATTATGGTTTACAGTAAACCAGATGTACACTTGAAGCCTAAGATGTAGGTAATCTGAAAATGTTTAGACATTGTCATTTAACTGCTATGAAAGAATTGCCTTTTCTTTATTATTGAGGGGAAGAAAGCAGAAAATATACTGTACAATTTACTCATGAAATTTATTAGTAAAACCTAAAGCAGTTTTCTGAAAATAAAGTAAGAGGAAATAAAGTATTATATCTCATTAACTTACTATAATAGAAAAGAGGGTTTTAGTAAATAACTGACAAGCAGTGAAAATGCCAAGTCCAGAAAAATTCTCTCAAAATTAAAAAAAAATTACTATCATCATCATGATACTTTCTCTGTATATATTCAAAAACAGAAACCCTCTGCCTTCTCTCCTTTATGTTGTAGAAGTTTTATCTCTTAGAAACACAAAACAAAATCATCCAAGATAGAAAGTATTTTAAAAGATTCAATTATTTTGTACCTCTCTGCAATGTAAGTGCAATGAAAAATATTCTAAATCGAAAATGCTCCCAATTCACAATGATAAAGTAGCATAATGTAAGCAAATCATGCATCAATTTCAGATGTCATTTTATTCTGGAATTTCAGCTCAGTCTGAATCAAAATCATGAAGACAATTGAAATGAATGTACTCTTCTTTCTATTATCCATATTCATCTTATAATATTTAGAATATGTAGGTATCTTTGAAAGAACAGTGACAGAAAAATAAATAGGATTCACATAGATATTATTATAAGTTTACACATAATAAGCCCATGGGATTGTTTGAACTATAATATGTAGAATTTCAATAGATCAGGATTGATTCCTTTATTTGTTTAGTATCCTTGAACTGTTTGTATATAATTTTTTCTTGATCTAGAGCAGGAGTCAGCAAACTTTTTCTGTAATCTTCAGAAAATAACTATTGTAGGCTTTGTAGGACAAACCATCTGTGTCACAGCTGTTCAGCTTTGTTCCCAAAGTAGCCATAGACAATATGTAACAATTGGGTTTGGCCGAATTTTCATAACACCTTAAAAAAACAGCACAGGAGCTGAATTTAGCCTGAGGGCCATAGTTTGCCAACCTCTAGTTTAGAGCTCTGAGGTTCTCAAAAAACAGTTGTTTGAGGCTTAGGGTCAAACAATCTAATTGCTATATTTACTTAGGTAGATTCAGTCTTTTAAAAAATTGCAATATTTTTAGAACATATAACTTAGAGAGTTACCAAAATACTAACTGTCGGAAATAGTGGTGACTTCCTCATTATGATGCAACCAGCTGACAACAGGTGCAGGCGAACTGCTGACTCGGCAAATCACTTCTGCATTCTCTCCTTGTTTGAACTCTTGAGGAGACACCACTTCTCTGAAAGTGAGTTTTTCTGTATGAAGAAAGTAAAACAAACCATACAAGTATTATTGCTTATTTCTTCCCATAGCATATTTCAGAATCCGTGTTTATTGATGCTGTAATAAAATAATTAGGTAAATTTAGATCCTTTAAAACCTTAAACCAGATCATCTAATTCTCCTACCCAATAAATTCCAACTCACTGATAATAAAATCCAAAGTCCTTACAATGCCACACTAAGTCCTGTATGAACTGGAATCTGCCCCACAATTCTGATCCCAATTTTTCTTCTCTCCTCCTAGCTGCTGCTTTGGGCAGTTCCTTGAACACTCCACATTTGTTCTCATTCCGGGGCATTTGCACTCTCTTAAATTCCTTCAAATTTCTGCTCAACCTCCACATACAAAATAGCCATCTCCCTACGTTTCTAAACCACTTAATTTCTTTCCTATAGAATTCTATAGCATATATATCTAGCATTTAAGCATTAGTTTTTGCTTACTTTTTGTCTGTCTCTACCCACTAAAATGTTGGCACCAAGTGGCCAGTGATATTTTCTGTTTCAGTCACTAATGTCTTTAGGAATTAGAATATTGTCTGCCATGCAGTAGACATACAATAAGTGTATTGAATGAATGCATGAATATGGATATTTATGCTTGATGAGACATTTTCACAAAAGTAATTCATTGTTCTTGCTAAGAAAAAACAATTTTTTTTTTACCTTCACAAATAAAGCACTAGAGATCTTCCTTTGTGTCATTTCAAAGGACACTTCTTTCCAGATACTAGTCTATGAAATGATGATTTCAACTTAATTCTTTGTTATTTATGAAATTGGTACAGTAAATGTATAAATAAGTAAAACATCTTTCCTTGAGGAGCTTAGAAACTAACAGGAGGGAAAAAGAAAAAAAAAAAAGAGGTCAAATCAGGAAAAATGAGGGCAACAATACTCCAACAGATTGCCCCACTCATCTAAGAGGAAGCCTTGCTCTGGTGCTGCTTTGGCCTTTTTTCCCCGTATGCTATTTCTAGAATAACAAAAAACAAAGCTATAAGGAAGGGATGTCTTATGAGCTAATATTCTAAAACTTTTTATAATTTTTCACTGGTAGAAATGCTAACTACTACAAATTAATTGTAAGGCAAAGTTCTAAGCATGAGGTAATGTAGTCCTCAAAGCAACTCTATGTATGATGTGGGTACTACAATTATATCTATTTTATAGATGAGGAAATTGAAACAGAGAGTGTACGCGATTGCTCAAGGCCACAGGTGTAAGTGATAGAGCCTGGTTTCAAACCCTGGGAGTCAATGAGCTTCAGTGTTCCTAAACAGGTTAACAATTCCTAAAAGTGAGAAGTTGGAAAGGAATGTAGGAAGCAATCAATCTCAAGTCGTAAAATGAAGTGTAAGTGTAGAAAACCTTGTTACTAAAAATGCCTGGAGTTGAAGAATCTGGTTAGATATTATTCTTCATTAGATGAGTTTTCAGTTTTTACTCTGTCTAAAGCCTGTCAGCTGACCCTTCCCCAGTTCTCATTCTAGATTGGTCACTGTTATCCCATAGGTAATTTTATTTGTTCTAGTCATGATCTTTTTTTTTTGAAAGTGAAAAAAAGCACTCCCAATAAATTTTATATCACTAAATAAAGTACTGGTTTCTATTTACCCAACAGATTCTTAATGGCATCAAAAAACTAAAACATTTTCATCTATATTATTTAACCAACAGAATTGGCTCCATCTATGTATTTATAATCCACTATAACCTATTATAGATTTTATTTTAGAGATGTACTGTGGTAAAATAGAAATAAGCTGATATCTGTAAAAGTCTTAGCACATTGTCCATCACATAGTTAGTTCTTAATGAGTGTTAGTTTCTATTGTTAAGTACATTTTAATTTGTATTTTTTATAAGAACGTATAATTTCAATCAATAAAACTTATAAATACATGACTTACGGTAAATTTCCAAAACAACTGTGGCTTCTTGTGTCTGTCCTTTGGCATCTGTTGCTTGACAACGATATATCCCTGCATCTTCTATATTTGCGTTGTAGATGGTTAATCGTGATCTAATACCTTCCTTTTGCACTGATACCCTCTGTGTTGAAATTATCTTCTCTCCTTGAGGATTATACCAGTCTATACTCTCAGGTTCACCAACTGCTGCAAAGAGCCATGGAAAAGAAATTTTGAAAATATGTTCCAAGTGTTTGTTTTGACACTGGCATTTACTATCGTGTAACAATTTTAACAATTTAGAAAAAAATGTAAATGGAAGACTGGAAGTCTGAAAATCTTACAATATTGAAAGTAAACACAAATGCTAGCACACATGTTATCCTTATTTATCCAACATTGAGGTTTCAATCCCGTTTGAGTAACAAAACCCAGAGGAAACTTCCAGTATGGTATTTAAGCTATGAGAGTGTAAACTTTACCACGGAAATCTATGGATTATTACCACACAAGTACTGAAAGTGCCTTGGCAACTGAGTCCAACATTAATTCCACTTAATAGGCATAATCGAAACAGAAACACGATTACTAACATGATTTCACCTGCTCAATTCTTTTTGCTAGGGTCAGGAAATAGCACTTTTTCCCCTGATACAGCAGAGCTCATAACAACGTAAATCATTTATGAAATAAACTTTGGCTTTTGTTAATACAGAATTTTGAATTAATCTCCCAAGTTGTTAAACTTGTATAGATAAGGCCAATGACTATTTTTTAAATGGAGCCCTAATCTTCTCTTTTTCCAACTGAGATGAGTAGTTTCACCATTTTAATCTAAAACTGTTAACTATTTACTCATATGATAATTAAAATGCATTGAAATGATACTTATAGTGCTAGGCAATTACAACCAAATCATTACAGGGTAAACATTTATTTAAGTTTTCCAATTCAGAATCTAGGTTATTATCCTCTTTGTAAAAGCTGAAGCTTTCTATGTTTTCTTTTAGTCACCAAAAGGATGTATTTCACCTAATTACTTGAGAGATAATTTGTGGAAGCAGCATACACTATTAACTCAAAAGTATCAGGAGAAAATGCATAAAGTTATATAACATCTTCAGGACCTTTTATAAGAAAATTATTCCTTCTCATTTTTTTTCCAAGATATGGCTTTAGAAACAAATTGTCTTCCTTCCTATATCAAATTAGACATGATGGAGAAAAAAGTATGAAAGAAGTTTAGTTAAATCTTAAATGAATCTTAGTTATGTTATCTTCAGTTTTTCTGAACAGAACCATAAAACCATAGTAGTTACAGGATAATTCATTTGGGGGAGGTATTTGTTTTAATTCCCTCCTCTATTGAGAAGTTACAAAAGAATAATTTAAATGTGCATTACTTTAAGTTTCAGCAATAGAAAACCTCACTTTATACAGTAAATTATGCAGGATATTCTGTGAAATATTTTGGACATTTTCATTCTTAATGATACGGAATAAAATTTCATGGAGAGTTTATTCTGTATTTTCATAGAGCAGTCATAATTCTCTTTTTTCTGGCAACTCAAATAATAATTTCCAATAAAACTTTGCATGTTATTTTACTGAAAAGACTGGGCTCTTGGATTAATTAATAAGTAGCATTAAACTTATTTTCTTGAAAATGTAATATAAAAATTCATTTGCTATACATGACACATTCTTATTTAGTTCTGTGAGGGTATGACGGAACTAGGCTGAGTTCTGGAACCTGGGACACTTTGCTGCAGAGCTTGCACCTGAACAAACCTCTCCTGGAGCAACAATATACAAAGAAACTATAAGGGACTAAAAATAACTGCAAGCATGTCCAGCTGGGACAAATTATGAACAAGATACAAAAAGGCCAAATCCCAATTGCTACATCTGAGGTGCTGGGAGCAAAAGCATGGTACTATGCCGAACTATGCGTGATTCCTGCACACAGCACCACCAAAGGGGTGAGCAGACCACCAAGGGGGTGGGCAGACCACTATACCTAAGCCAGCGCACCAGCCGGACCCACTGATCCACCATTACCCTCATCCCATTTAAGGGATCAGCTCACTCCACCTCAGGGAGCGAGCAAGGGAACTTGTTACTTGTTTTCACTCCCTTGTGCTGCATCAAGAGTCCCTACAAAGCCCTGCCTGAATTCCCCCTCTGGCCTCTTACCAATTTCTATTGATTAAAGAGTCCAAGAACCCAGGTCAGTAACATGACTAACTTCTAGTTGAATTTTAAGACATATTTATTTTATTGAATTTTAGATGTCTGTGTTCAAGAAACTTTAGAATCATATCAACATAGTCACCATTGTGATAGAAAAGTACATGCAAGCGTTTTGATTTGCATTGGTTTCCCACATCTTTATTTTTAGATTTTTGTTTTACTACTGTATTTAAGATAAATAAGGCCACTTACATGACAACAGTACAGCTCTTGATTATACGTCTTTATATAAAAGGAAAAAATGTTTAATTGTTCTGCCTTATTATTAAGGGCAAAACTCAGCACCACTGAATGACGTTAATTCGTACTTTTAAATTATGTCTTAATTTGACCTTATGAATTATATACATCATATAATTTATATCACAAAGATAATGCAAATCCAAGAAAATAATACAATTTTATTTTTCAATTCATTTTTAAACTATTTCATTATTCTGTGATCTTGTGATTTAATTGAGCTGTGTGTGTGCATCTGTGCATATAAAATATGGATAGGGTTTAGAAACAATGAACTATATTCTTATGCCAAAGCTGTACTGACATAGTAAATGATGTTGAACCAGTCTCTCCCCTACTCTCTACTTTTATATTTGCCAATATATAAAAACATGTGTCAACAAGACCTATCAATTCAGACCTTTATTAAGAAGGCAAATATGTGAAGAATCATGGCCTCAATTAGTTGTTCATATTATCTGATATTATTTTTAGATATGTTATTATAACTGCTTCTATTTTTTTAATTGTCATAATAATTTAAATAAGCCATGCCATTCTGAAGACAACTTTTATAATGCATTTTATGTCAGAAATGCGTATTTAATCCAGTTTTGAATTGCTAAGTATAATCAGGAATGGAAACAATTTTAAAATATACTAAAAAGCAATTTTGTCACTAAATGAATATTTTTAAAACTTTATATATGAAGGCTTATATGCATGAAAATGAATATGATGAATTTAAATTTTGGCACTAAATGAATATTTGAAAAACTTTATATATGAAGACTTGTATGATGAAAATGAATATGATGAATCTAAACAGCAGTAGAATGTGCTCATTTGTGAGTTTTACAATATGTTGAATAGGAATTTGTTGCTTAAGTAGTTAATATCTTCTAGAAGAATTCTACATGTGCATGATTAAACTAGATGAGGTCCATAATAATTTCCCATAGGCACTATAATATATAATACTTCTAATTAATAGTCACAAAAATCTTGCAAAACCTTTGCTGATTAAATATCTATTTTTTAAAGGTCACTTTTCATAAGGAAGGATGTGATATGCTTTGTCCTAAACTTTTCATTGAAGTGAAACTATAATGCAGGGTACCATATCTAACTTATTCATAGCATATTTATGAAAATGGTTAAATTATAACATTTACATTCATACTAAGGTTACTATTTAGATAGAAATAATATTTAAATTGATGTAAAAGTTATCATGCATACACTATATTTGATAAGTTATTTTCAAAATAAATAATCTAGTTTATTTAGTAGTCAAAATTAGTAACTTGAAAGCAACAAATAAAATTCAGTGTTTAATAGGTAAAATATGTTCATTAACACTTTTCCAATCATTATAAGCCCAATGATAATATACAATTTTATTTCTAGAGAATTGACATTTAACTACTTAAATTTAGTCAATATATTATATTAATAAAGAATAAAACAAGTTATCTGAAAATATTTGTAGAAATACATACCTGTACATGTGAAGAATTTAGATTCTCCCACACTAAGCTCTACTTTGCTAAGTGAAATTGTCACTTGAAGAAGAGCTGAAAAAAATATTTGAGTAAAATTAATTATGGTTTTAAACATGGATACTAAGATTTTAATACATGGTGTCTATACCACATGATTGAAATAGCAATTATTTACCCTCTTATGCTTTTATTACCTGTAAAGAGAAATGAAAGTTTTGTAAAATACAATTTAACAAATTATATACATTATATTATTATGCACCTTACAAACAGACCAAATACAGGACTCATTCAAGCTATGTTGAAATTTTTAGTTAAGAAAATGATCAAATTCATAGACAGCTGTTCCATGTTCACAGACTAGGCATTCTGTGTACTACCAGATTGGACAATAGCTACGTAAAATTTTTGCTCAAATTTTGTAAACTTGCTTAAAAAGAGTAAATCCTACACTGTTATTACAACAATTAAAAATTTAAGTCAAATACTTTTTGACTACCTACTAAAATATTTCCATGAAAGGAGACAAACAGGGCTTCCCTGGTGGCGCAGTGGTTGAGAGTCCGCCTGCCGATGCAGGGGACACGGGTTCGTGCCCCGGTCGGGGAAGATCCCACATGCTGCGGAGCGGCTGGGCCCATGAGCCATGGCCACTGAGCCTGACGCGTCCGGAGCCTGTGCTCCGCAACGGGAGAGGCCACAACAGTGAGAGGCCCGCGTACCGCAAAAAAAAAAAAAAAAAAGGAGAGAAACACAGGGAAGAGAGGGAGTACTACCACATAAGGAAAGCAGAATAAGCATTTTTTTTTTCCCACATGATAAATAAGTTAAGTGAAGTATCCAGGGCAATGGCAATAAAATAGAGGAGATGTTCAAAAAGTTTGTTGTCAAATTTGAAATAAAACAGCAGAATATCCTAAAACTTTAGAAGATAATTAAAATTATGTTTTAACATTAATTAAACTATTTATGTTTCTAATAATATGGTGGACAAGATAGTGTTACCACTCCCCAAAACCCTGTTCCACCATCCTTTTCCCCCCGAAATACATAGCTAACCTTTCAGGAAAGTAATGGTGCCTCAAGGGAAAAAAAAAAAAAAAAGAAGAAGAAGAAAAATCTAAAAACTAGAGTACAAGCCTACACTGGGAATTTGTGGATCATAGTAACTGAAAGGCTCACAGATTGCAGAGAATGGATCCAAGCTTGGCTAGAAGAGGGGATGCTACAGAATACCACCAAACACTAGACCAGGATAAGATTCACCCTTAGTATAAGAAGGGTATAGAATAAATTAGCCTACTGACAAAAGGGAATGACAAGGAGAGCTATCTTTTCTGGCCCGTGTAACAGACAAATGTTTCTTCTTAAATAGGTTAACCATGGTTCTGCCATATTCCAGGTTTGGGATTTTAAAATTGTAGATACATGTTCCTTGGGAAACCCCAAGCTGAAAATTAAATTAAAAAGCACTCTCACATGTAGGGCTCACAGCTAAGTGGCAGAAGCAAACATAAAAGCCCTTCAGAAAATTCAGAAGAGCTATCTAATAGGCCCAGACTCCCCAAGATTTTCATAAATGAACCTCTCTTTAACCTAAACTCACATTCTGACATTATAAAATACATGGTGAAATAAGGCACTGTGAGCAAGAATTAGTTGAAATAACCTAGAGGAGAAACAGACCCATGAAATTTCAAAACAGGGAATTAGACTAAGAATGTAACATAGCTATGTTGACAATGTTTAAAGAAATAAAATGTGAAATCAAAAAATATGAGAACAGAAGAAAATATTTCTCAAGAAAAACTTGTCAAACATGCTATTTAAGCTCTTTAAAATATTTCCTTGAACGTCCCATACTTGATTGATGAATTCCTTCTTTTTCTGGAAACCTCCCTGAGAAACAGGATGGGCTGCATGGCTATCTTCTCTCATGTCGGTCTTGGTCCTATTTTTATTGATAATTTCATCAAAACTCAGAGGGTACTTGGCACATTATAGGGGCTCAAAAAGTGTTCTAGTAACTCTAATATTTCAGAGAAAAACATGTAAAGAAGAGCAAAGAATTCAGAAAGAATAAGGAGAAAACTAGAAGAAACAAGAGAGTGTCTACTATAAACAATGTCAATTCTAGTGCAAATTGACAGAAGAGGACTTTTTCTTTGAGAAGTAACGAATCCCCTTGATGAACTTAGCTTAAGTGTAATGAGGACAATAGAGGGAAACTGCAGAAAAAGTCAAGGAATTTGAGATTGTCCTCTCAAGAAACTTGAATCTATAAAGATGTACAGGGTTTTGGGGATCCGCAATTCTGGGCATGTGGTCAGGGATTTTATAAATTGGGGAAAGTTTACTCATACTTATGGATAGAAGGGAAAGAGGCAGAAAAGAGGTTATATTGTTGAAAGAAAAAAGGGAATTGTGATTCAGTTTCTCATTCTCTTTTCACTCCTCTTACTTTCTCCTTTTAGACATCACCTTATTTCATGGCATCAACTTCCTTTTCTCTTTGGATCTTCAGTCTGTGCTTTCCCAAAGTCTAATCCTGCAATTTCTAATCCTCAACTAGCATTCAATTGGATAGCATATTTTAATTTCAAACTCTCCATGTGCAAACTAAACCCTTCCCCTTCCACCAAAAATTGCTCACTGTTCACTATTCCATTTTTGTTCATCACCAATCAATTGTAAAATCTTGGATATAACCTCTGAAACATTACTTGTATGCGTTCTTGTTTATTTCCAACCCTGTTTCCCTAATACATGCACTCATTAATTTTAACCTGAGATATTTCTTTTACTCCGAGATAGTGATGTATCAAATTCTATATTTCTTTTTCTGACGTTTACCTCTTCAACGTTTCTTCCCATGGGAGCATTTTTTCAGGCTGCTGCAAGCATACGTTTCTAAACTGTTCAATTTTACCTGCCTACTCAAAAATCTTCAAAGTGCATTTGCTTTGTCCAATTAATTATCAATATTATATACATTTTCATAGAAAGAAAACTAACTTTTCCAAGTTTATTTCCAATTACTCCTTAATGCTTTTGTGGCTATAGACAGCTACAATTAATCATCCCCCGCTTCCCCACTGACGCACACTTCCTCACCAATGTGTGTTTGCTCAAAATATTTCCTTTCCCTTCATCTCCCTTTCTCTTATCTCCCCATCGCTGGCTACATTCTATCTTCAAAATAAAACTAAAATATCAATACATTTACAAAACATTCTTGGATAGTTCCATCTATAATATAAACAAATAAATATCTTTGATCCAGAGACACGCTCACTAAACAAATGAAACGTACATTGTTGTTAATGATATTCACTTCTCTACTATATTTAAATGTGAATTTTTAGAAGTGAAAGCTCATCACCCTCACTTCTGTTTCTCCTAAACTGATAATATATAAATGCATGGCAGAATAGTGAACAAACACTTACCAAGAGCTTATTGTACACTAGGTACAGAACACTGACAGTACTGACAATATAAAATTTTGGAATTACTTCATTGACTTAAATTGAATTTAAAGATATCAGAGGTTTTGAGAAATGTCTGCCAATTATTATATAAGTAATTCCCACCTTTGACCTTTGGAGCTTACAGAAAAGACAAAACTTGAAAGATGTAGGCATTTTAAAATTCAAATAGAGTTCTGAACAATTTTACGCAGATTTGCTGATGGGTATAATAAATAACTTATATTCATTGCAATACAATGAAATTAAGCTTGAAATTGATTAATTTATATTAAAATACTTGGCAATTTTTTTTATTCAGTACAAACTATCAATTCACCCATTAATCAAGCCCATATTTTTATGGGCATTTTGGTGTCAGGGCACATGGTTATAAATCAGGGATTAAAAGTATATAATAAAAAGAAAACATATTTCTCTAGTTTAATACATTTCCCAAAGGCTAGATTTGCTCTAACTGACCTCTACAGATACATTAAAACATGTGCATATTAGGAAAAACATGAAGAACTAAAATTTAAGGTCATGCCTTAATCATTGCTCTAGTGATTTAACATCATTTCTTGTGATCATTCCTGACCTGTGGCCACCTCCAACAGACTCATTTTGGACCCAAATGTCAGGAGAAAATGAAATAATTTTCTAATGCCAAAAGTTGTGTTCAGAGAAAGCTGGGCAGGACTGATATATTTATATCTATCCAGTTAATCTCTCATTCATTTCTGATGTTTCAATTTAGGCACAACAAATGAAAGTGGATGTGATGTGGGGCCTTTACGTCATTTAGAAAAAAAGATACTAAATATTTCTAATCAAAATTTCTATATAGGATTGGGTGGAATTCGAAAAATAGAATGGCATTCACTGATGCTGAAAAATCTAATTTTGATATTTTACTCTTCTTAGGTATTTGGAATAGATATAATAACTTTGAAGAAAATTGAGAAGGATATAATGTTATATAGATTGAATCACTTGATATTAGCAACATTATTGATTAAATGATGGCATTACTTAAAACCAATCAATAAATCATATTTTTGTATTAGAATTGGGATTGGATAGTCAGTATCTCCGCAAGAGATTCTCATTAAAGTAAGAAATCATTTTAAACTCATAGAATGAAAAGTTAGAGGCATGATAAATCTGTCTTTTTTGAACTATCCTCAAAGAAATATATGTAATAATAACCTTAAATGTAGAGTTGGGTAAATTAAAAATTGTTTACCAAAATCAATAGTATTTATTGAATATATAAATTTTTCAAATCACTCTTTTTAGATACTATGGTATACAAAAATAATAAGTTACAATTCCTAATGTCAAAGTATTTCTAATTTATTTGGTAAGGCAACAACACTACATAAAAAGAAGAATGATAAAACAAGATGATGTTTATCAATTATGACCCATTATGAGCTTTATGATCAAGAATGCTGCATAGAGGGCAATAAAACTTGAAAAAAAAAGTTGGAATAGATGTTGTAATAAAAGGACAGAAAGAGGGTAGACATTCCAGGTAAGGCAAAAAAGTTCAAGGAATATTCAGGGAATAATTAGTAGATCAATATAGATGAAGTTGATCTCATGTAGAATATTCGTAATATAATTGGAGAAATAGTTTTGAAAATACATTGGAGGATCTCAAATGCCATGGTAAAATTTCTGGACTTAAATTTTTGTCCATTAATTATTTATATATAGAAACCAACATGACAAAATTGGCATTTAGTAAAGATTAGTCAGAAGATAGGATGGCTGACAAATTGAATTTAGGGGAAAATTTAGGGTATGTTATGATAAGTATCTGAGTTGGCTGGTGGCAAAGAACATGGAAAGGTAGGAATGGATGTAACAAAAAAAGTAAAAATAGTAGTTATCTCTGGATCAATTAGAACATTACTGAAAAAGGGGAAAAAGTCAAAGATGTTAAGGTTTTCTGCTTCAGTGAAACAAGCGTCACCAACGTAAAGAATTTCAGGAATAGAGGAAAAAATATGGAGCCATAATTTATATCATAAATGAAAATTACTTCTCAAAATAGAACATAGATAACATTTTAACAAAGATAACTGCTATCATAACAAAGCTTAAATTAATATTTGTAATTTAAGTAAGCATGCAGATTAAATAGCAGATATTCAAAGGGGACTTTCTTAATTTACAGGAATATAAATAGAATGAAGTGTTTGGTGTTTCTAAGTTCCATCAAGGGACCTAGAGAGCCCACTGTAATTTGATACAATATTTAAGAGTGGCATTTAAAGTGGCCAGTTTATCACCTGCAGAAATTTTAAAACTGACAACTTAATTAGTCTACTACATGCCTGACACAAAGCAGAGTTGAATTCACTTAAAATTCTAACAGACATGCACAGATAACTTAAGGTACTGATTTATTTTTGTAGGATGACTTGTAACATTTATAAAGCAAGAATTTTTTTTCCCTTGGCTTCCACATCAAGGGAGTTAAGAGAATTAAGATATCTAATAATTATAAAAACTCTCAAAGAGTCTTACTCATAAAAGGTTCTTATAAATTACTGATTATATCAAATGAATATGATTTCCTCATTTTTTCATTGAAAACTGTACCCACTTCAAGAAAATTATGTATGTAATTTATTAATTACTCACTTTTTTATTATTAAATTTTCATGTTCATATATTAAAACAGTCTATGTGTGATCTAGTTGATTTTTTTTTAATTGCTACAATGTTCAAGAAAATTCAGAACTTTTGGAACATTTAAGAGAGAAATACTCCATCATCAAACGTTTTAGGAACTCTGACGACTGTGAACATTTGATCAAAACTATTTTTTAGGGTCTTCTCTGGTGGTGCAGTGGTTAAGAATCTGCCTGCCAATGCAGGGACATGGGTTCCAGCCCTGGTCCGGGAAGATCCCAAATGCCCCAGAGCAACTAAGCCTGTGTGCCACAACTACTGAGCCCGCGTGCCTAGAGCCCATGCTCCTGCACAAGAGAAGCCACCGCAATGAGAAGCCCACGCACTGCAAAGAAGAGTAGCCCCTGCTCTCCGCAACTAGAGAAAGACCCAACGCAGCCAAAAAAAATAAATAACTTTTTTTAAAAACTATTTTTTAAATAAATTGCTTCACCTAAGTTTACCAAGACAAAGTTAAACATTTTAGTATAATTCCTTTTCATCACTGTACTTTTTTCGTATTTAAACTCAATTGTCTTCAATCTTCCTGTACGAAGTTAGGAAAACAAAGTCTCAGTTGCTAGATCACGTGGGTCTTTTTAAGAGCAACTGGTCTACCTCCTTAATGCTTCTCTTTCTATTGACTCCTTCCTGTTAAGCTATAGACACTACAGCTTCCCATCCTAAAAAAAATATAATAATAATAAATGAAACAAATGAAAAAGAAAACAGAACAGCCAAATAATATAAAGAGAAAAAACATCTTTCCGCTTCTTGTCTCTCAAATTACTATGGTATATTCTACTTTGCTTCATTATATTATTTCCCCCCAAAAAAGGGAAAAAATAGAAAGAAAAAATAGAAAAAAAGAACACTCCAGGTCCCCATTTTTTATTCTATCACAAATTACTCTTTATTCTCCATTCAACTAACAAGCTTGCTGTTCCTAAGGTCAACCACAAACTTCTAGTTTTCAAATCCAATAACAATTTTCAGATTTCTTTTTACATTTGATTTGATAAAGGATGAGATACTGCTGATTATTTTGTTCTTTACCAGTCCCATTCCTTGATCCCTTACATATTTATTCTCGACTCATTTTTCTGATGATGGTATTTCTATTTCAGTCTTTTTGGTTACATCTCTTTTTCCACATATACCTTAAATATTTGTGTTTCTTAGTAATCTTTTACTTATTTTATTTTCTTGGAATTCTGTATACCTTCTTCTACTTTGAGCACATGTGTAATACTATTTTCTATATGCAGAGCACTGGTTTAAGCAGTGTACCTAAAATATCTCATTTAATCCTTAAACAGTCCTACTAAGTAGATATTTTCATTCCTATTATAAAGATAAGAAAATTGAGGCAAAGGATGGTGTCAGGACTTACTAAAGGTCACTCGTCCAATGTATATGGTGAAGTCAGATTTGAATCCAGCCATTTGTGCCCAGTGTCTATGATCTTAACTACTTCCTATATCCTTCATTAAAAAATAATAATTATGCCCAGTATAATCTGGGCTATTATAAGCCGTCAAACAAAAGTCAGCTTCTATTTGCTCACCATTCCATCTCCTATATATTAATTATAGACAGAATGTGTATTTATGTGTATTATCTCCCTATCATCATTTTTGAGGTCTAGAAACATATTTGCTAATAGCTATTATGCCTCTTTACTTAAAAAAAAAAAAGTTTCTATTTCTCAAAGTCAGCATATTAAAACTCAAGATATGCTGTATTATCCCATGCTTAATCTTTACTGTAAATTATCCTATTATTATCTATTGAATCTATTTTGCCAGAAAAAAAAAGAAATATCTAAAGTTCTCTCACTCTTGCCTCTAATAGAAAACTCATAAAGTTCAACTCATTCTTCCTTTAAATATCTCTCAAATCTGCTTTTGTTTTGCATCCTCATTGCTTTAGTTTTATTTCTCACCACTGTTAGCCTGGTATAGTGAGTGATCTGTAAAATTGAACAAGGTCAGGTATTGGGTTTATCAGAAAAATCTGAGGGTGTGTGTGTGTGTGTGTGTGTGTGTGTGTTTATGTATGCATGTGTTTTGTTTTTATTTGCTTCTGGCCCCATTCCTGAAAATCCTGATTCAATATATCTGATGTAGGGCCTAAGATTTTCTATTTTAAGTAGCTTCCAGGTGCTAAGCATTGCTATGTAGAATGTAGTTGCCAGTCCAAAACCATTGACCTCAATTAGGAACTTGTTTATAATATAGGATCTCAGGTTTTATTTCATACTGACTGAATCATAATCTATAACTTAATAAGACCCCCAACAGTTCCATGTGCGCATTAAAATGTGGTCAACACTGGGTTGTGACAATCCAACATGTTTATCATTCGTAGTACAATATATTTCCCGTTGAGTAGGATAAAATCCAAACTTTCACACTTGACATGAAAGATATTTAACAAGCTGGATATGACTTAATTCAACTTTATTTCCTGCCACATTCCAAGTATGGGAGAAAAATCAAACAAAACAAAACACACACAATAGTTAAATATCAAGAAACTCTGCAAATAGGCTCTATTTTCCTATTTCTTTTTGAATTGTTTTTTCTTATTCAATAGAGCCCTTCTCCTTTTTCTCCTCTAAGGGCATGCTTATTACTTTCTATTAAAGACTTATATGAGTCCTCCTCCAGGCAGTAAACCACACACTTCAATGTCTTCTAAAATCCTGCAGTATTTTCTCTTAGAGCACTTAAAATATTACAGTGATGTATGTTAATAAGTATTTTATAATTTTTAATAAGCAGAAATTCTTCATATGCAATTATATAAATATATGTAATTTATAAAAACTTTATATTCCCTTGTTCAAGTCAACTTATTGCTATTTTATTTAAAATTAATGTAAAACTGAGGAAGGTTGTTTGTTTTGAGTTTCTGTACTATTTCCCAGTAGCAATTAACATATACTCAATTTTGTTCACACATCTGTTTCTCCACCGGACTATATATACCGGCAAAGCCCACAACAATTCCTGGGAAATAAAAATAGAATCTGTGCAATGAAGTCTAACCTTTTTTTTCCTTTGTGCTTAGTCTAATTTCACCTGTTCATAGGGTACCCTGTGCAGAAGGCTTGCACCTGGCACTTCAGACCAGAATTCCCAGTGTGAAATTGCTGCACCTGACGCTTCAGTTGGCTGACCCTGTGCAGAAATGCTGCACCCAGCACTCTGATCTGGAGTGCCCTGAGCAACACAGCTGTGCCCAGCCAGCAAGAATGCCATCCCCTCCCCTGCTGACAAGAATCCTATAAAGCATCCCCACCAACGGCCTTTTGCAAAGAGTGTGTACTCTAAAGCATGAACTCACGCCTCTACATTCTTTGATCAAAGAATAAAGCTTTCCTTTGTTTCTGAACCAAACTTGATCTCTTCTATTTGTACAAGCAACATCGAGAAGAAGGACTCTTATTGAGGATCAACTCATTGGAGGTTTGGGGGAGGGGATTGGTAACAAATTTTTGACAACTCAGATGGGACTGACTGTGGCCCTTCTGCCTGCACTCACCCACTAGACTACAGACATGCTCAAGCTTCAGCAGGACGATGGCTAAGGTTTGGGCACTTGGGTGCCTCCTTTTTTGGTCGCTGAGGCATCAATTAACAGTTTAATGCTGGCTCCAAATTTCCCAAACCAAAATCTATTTGGATCCAATTTTGTAGGATTTGCATGCCAACAAATCACTCCAACTCTCCCCTCAGTAGTTGGATCTCTAAATTATATCATCATTTTGCAATTGGACCTGCTATGCCAGAGACAAAAGTAATGGGATGAAATTCCCTATGTCTAGTTTTTTTATGGTCTTATATCAGAGCACAGGCCTTTAGAAGGGATGTGGGCTCTCCTCCACTGAGGTAATAGTAAAGGAGACTAAGCCTTCCATCAGTGCTTGACCTGCTCCCTGATGACCTTCTTGATCTCCTCCCTAGCACTCCTCCTACTGTTCCCTCCATACCCATTTGCTTCATATAGCCCGAGTTGGGTCACAGGCCCAAGAGTTCCCTTCCACACCAGTCCCCTCTCCCAGAACCTGTCCAGTAAGTATATGAAATGGGACTCATTACCAGCCAGTGTCCAACAACCTGCCAGGAAAATACTCCTTGTGAGGCAGGTTCCGGATGGAGAAGAAGGGCTCACACAGATACCTGTCATTTACCACTTCTGATCTGCATAACTAGAAGAGTCATAATTAAGGGTTGAGGGAAGATCCAAAGGGTTCCTGAATCTGATTAGGGGAATCTTTCAGACCCATGGCCCCACCTGGGCTGAAATCCAGAGCCTCCTCAATGTACTCCTAACAGGGGAAGAAAAGGCCATAATCCTTTTGAAAGCCCAAGAGGAAGCAGACAAAGAGAACAAAAGCAATGCAGGTCATGCTATTTTCAGACCAGAGAATCAAGCAGTCCCAGATAACAACTGAGACAATGGAGAAAGGGGTGGAAAATAGAGGCTACCCAATTATAAAAATATGATCCTAAAGGGAATCCAGGCAGCAGGAAAGAAACCTGTCAGTTGGAATAAGAAAAAGGCAATCAATCACAACAAGTGGAAAACCCTTCGGCATTCCTAGAGAGCCTTAAGGAATGCCTCTGATTCTATACTAATGACCCTCAGTCATTGGAAGGGAATGCAATCCTGAGGTAGTATTTCAGTTCCCAAACTGCCCTCAACATTAGGTGTAAACTTCAGAAACTGAAAATACAGCCAGATACCCCTACCTCCTGCCTGGTGGAGGTTGCCTACCACGTGTTTTGTACGTGAGACGTAGAGGAGGAAAAGTCAGAGGATAAAAAGGCCCAGAGGCAAGCCTGCCTAACGGCTGTTGCCCTCCAATATCAACTGGTTGACACGGAAACCTGAACTAAACACCCACGGAGACTCTCGACTCCAGTGAGTGACCCCTGGATCACCGGGATAGCAAGCCAAGGAAATTAGGACCCAATCAGTGTGCCATATGTAAACAAGAGGGACACTGGAAGGAAGAATGCCCTCACTCCCTCGAAGGGGGATGGAAATGGCAGATCCTGGTTACTATTCTCAAGGGCAGATGGTCCAAATAGATGAAGAATGATGGGGCCAGGGGGCTCCTAAACTGGCACTCCAATTGACCCCCAAGGAGCCCAGCCTGACATTGGACATAGGAAAAAAGCCCGTCAAATTCTTTTTTTATTATTATTATTATTTTTTTTTTTTTGGCGTTACGCAGGCCTCTCACTGTTGCGGCCTCTCCCGTTGCGGAGCACAGGCTCTGGATGTGCAGACTCAGCGGCCATGGCGCACGGGCCCAGCCGCTTTGCAGCATGTGGGATCCTCCCAGATCGGGGCACGAACTCGTGTCCCCTGCATCAGCAGGCGGACTCTCAACCACTGCACCACCAGAGATGCCCACCCGTCAAATTCTTAGTCAACGCTGTTGCCACTTAACTGGTTCTGAACACCAGATCAGGCAAACTCAGTCACAAGAGTTGTAAAATTATGGGGGTATCAGGGAAGGCCTAAGAACAGGCATTCACAGAGCCATTAGGACGTAAATTGGATGAACATATTCTCACCCATTCCTTCCCACATGTTCCCTATGTCCTTATATAATTGGGAGCTACTATCCACCTAATGGGAGACAGACTGAAGACTGCTGTTCCCCTAGACAGGGAGCACAAGATAATAATGTTAATGGCTGAGGACAAACCTTCCAGGACAGAGCAGGTTGATCTCCCAGGAGTAAATCTCAAACTCAGCGCCTAGGGATGGGTGGAACAAGCTATGGGAGCCAGTCCTGTGACAGTCCATCTAAAACCTGGACATCCATGGCCCGACAGAAAACAGTACACTCTCCATTGAGAGGCCTTATTGGTCATTGTCCCTGTTATACAGGGCCTAATTGACCACTCTTACTGGACCATGCCAATCATCATGTAATACCCCTGTTCTCCCCATAAAGAAACCCAATGGAGAATACTGGATGGTAAGACCTCAGGGCAGTCAATGAAGCCACCAAAAATATACATTCAGTAGTTACCAATTCCTATACCCTGCTGGGATTCTACTGTCCACCAGGACCCAGTAATGTGTATTAAATTGAAAAGATGCCTTCCTCTGTATTCCATTAACAATACCACTGGACAGTCCTGCCCCGAGGATTCAAAAACACCCCCATTGTCTTTGTGGAAACTTTAGCTAAAGACGACCTAAAAAATCTACATCCTGGAGGAGGCTTCCCTCCTCCAGGATGTAGATGACATTCTGACTGCTAGCTTCACTAAGGAGACCTCTGATGAAAGTACTGTAACCACTCTGAACCACCTAGCTGATAAGGGATATAAGGTGGCCAAGAAAAAGGCCCAAATATCACAAACTAGGGTGACCCACCTAGGCTTCATTCTCACAGAAGGTCACAGAAGCCTACCACAGGAAAAGAAGGAAGCCTTTTGCAGCCTTGCCTCTCCTAAAACTAGCAGACAGCTTACGGGGTTTCCTGCGGATGGCCAG
This sequence comes from Delphinus delphis, assembly GCF_949987515.2. Taxonomy (NCBI): domain Eukaryota; kingdom Metazoa; phylum Chordata; class Mammalia; order Artiodactyla; family Delphinidae; genus Delphinus; species Delphinus delphis. The sequence continues at coordinate 22,869,724 of NC_082686.1, forward strand.
GTTTTGCTATATCTGGATCCCTAACTAGCTAGGCCTCTACATGAAAAGGTGAAAGGAAAGATGATGATAATTTTGAATGGATTTCAGAATGTGAAAGGACCTTTCAAGTATTAAAAATGCCATTACTTCATGCCCCTTTCCTAACCCTCCCAGATTTAGCTAAATTCTTAAGACCTTTATATTCCTGAGAGAAGGGTAATTGTCCTTGGGGTATTAGCTCAAAAATGTGGACCCTTACTTGGGTGTTGCTTATTTCTCTAAACAATTAGATCAGAATGCGAAGAGATGGCCTCCTTGCCTACAGCAGTAGCAGCTACTACAACCCTGCTAAAAGAGGCTGAAAAGTTAATGTTTGGTCAGCCAATCACTGCATGGACTCCACACCGGGAGGCTTTACTAACTTACGAGGAAGTAAGCTCTAAGGGAACAGAATGGCTCTCCCCCAGATGGCTGATTCAAGTTCCTGCTATGCTTTTAGACAGCACAGTGGTTACCATAAAAAACTGTCACAGGCTAAATCTTGCCACCCTGCTACCCACAGAAACGGGACCCCTGGAGCATCACTGTGTAGAAACCACAGACATGATCTATTCCAACTGCCCTAACCTAGGAAGTGAGCCTCTCCAAAATGCTGAGGAGGAATTGTTCACAGACAGGAGAAGCTTTATGAGAGAGAGAAAAGGCTGGCAGGATATGTAGTAATCGCCTAAACCAAACTCATAGAGGCACAAAGCTTACCCCCAGGGACTTCTGCCCAAAAGGTGGAGCTTATAGCCCTCACCTGGCCTTAAAGCTCTGGACAGGGAAAATCTTAAATGTTCACACAGATTCGTGGTATGTGTATGCCATCCTACATGCACACAGGGGTATTTGGAAGGAAAGGGGTATGGTTACTGCAGAGAATAAGCAGGTGAAACGTGGCATAAACATACTAAAACTCCTAGAAGCAGTGCAGCTTCCAAAAAAAAAGTGTCAGTGATTCACTGTAGGGGTCATCAAAAAGGGAATGCAGAGGTAATAAAGGAAAACAACAAAGGGAACAGAACTGCCAAAAGGGTGGCCCAAAGTAACTTGGCAATTACCCCTCATACTAAGAGGCCAAATCCATCCAATTACTCCGTAGTCTCTACAAAGGAAGAATTAGACAAAGTCCAGAAATGGGGCTTCAGTAGAGATCTAGGAAGCCATGGGTGACTAATTAATGAACATGTGTAATACTTCTTTCTCCAAACTGCAGCTTGTCAAGCCATTAGGGAGGTTCATCAAGGAACTCACTATGGGAAGGAAGCCCAATATAATTGGTTAGTTGAGGTCACAGTAACTCCTGGGATGAAAAGCATAATCAGTCAGATAGTTGAAACATGCCCCATCTGCACAGAACCCCCCACCACCACCACCAGAGGCCCCTAGATAAGGCCCATTCAGATCTGAGAGGCATATCCTGGGGAAGACTGGCAGGTTGACTTCACTGTCATGCCAAGAACATCAGGCAGTCTTAGGTATCTCTTGGTGCTGGGGGAAACGGTTAGAAGCGTTTCCCACTAGAAGTGAAATGGCAGCCGAAGTAGCTAAAATATTACTAAAAGAAATAATCTCCAGATTTGGGCTCCCAGGATCCCTACAAAGTGATAACGGCCTAGCATTCCAGTCTCAAGTGACAAAAGGGATGGCAAGTTCCCCAGGCAAAAAATAGACCTTGCACTCAGCCTGGAGACCCCCAATCATCAGAGAAAGTAGAGCAATCCAATCAGACTTTAAAATGAACCTTAGCCAAGTTATGCCAGGAGACTCAAGAAAAGTGGGTTAACTTACTCCTTATTCCTCTGCTCTGCATGCAGTTAGCTCCAAGAGATAAGTTAAAGTTCAGTGCATTTGAACTCATGTATGGTAGACCCATTACCCAAGCCCAAGAGAAGGGACACCTGAGCCCCCTTGAAATGGAACAACTCAAGTGTGCCTTCCAGGTAGGAGAAACTCTCACGGAATACAGTAACCAGGTGCTGCCCACACCCACCAACCTGGCCCTCCATCCCTTGTGGCCAGAAGACTGGGTACACCTAAAAACCTGGGAAACTGGCAGCTGCAGGGTCAATTCACTCCTACATGGAACAGACCCCACCTGGTGAGTCTCACCGCCCATTCTGCCCTGATGTTGCAGGGATCACTCTGTGGGCACATCGCACTCGAGGGAAGAGGCCTCCAAGCCCCAAACTCCAAAGACACAACCTGGGACAATGGACTCCCTTGACTGCTTGTGTGAACCTCTCTCTGATCTGAAGCTTTCCTTCCAAAAAACAAGAGAAGTGTGACCAGGGAGATTCAGCCCCGCAGTGAGCCTCGACATCAGGGAACACTTCCCTGCAGGCAAAGGACCTAGATAACTTCATTTTTAGGAAAAAAAATTTGACATGTATTATTCTTGCTAATATTTGGGCCGCAATTCCTAAATCGTCTGGTGTCCTTTGTCTCCAAAAGGTTAGACAAGTGGTGGCCGCTCAGGGAGATGAAGAGTTAGGGCTGAGGTGTGCAGACAACCAAACACTTCGAAGGGCAGCTGGGGAGAAGTTCTGCTGCTCTACCTGGGGTTATGACCAGGCCTAAAATCAGCAGGGAACAGATCTCTGCCCCTCAAGAATGAGGAACAGGATAAAAGACAGAGGGGAGATTTGTCACTGGCAAAGCCCATGAACAACTCCCAGGGAATAACAATAGGATCTAGGTAATAACGTCTAACCTTGTTTTTTTTTCCCTTGGTTGTTAGTCCAGTCTCACTTGCTCATACGGTGCTGCGTGCACAGACGTCACACCCGACCCTTCAGGCCGGAGTTCCTCATGTGAATCGGCTACACCAATACCTTCCTCAGCTTGGGGACCACGCGCAGCAGCCGCGCACAACACTCAATGCAGCGCAGCCGCGCACAACACTCAATCCAGCGCAGCCGCAGCGGCCCTGAGAGAACTCCGCCCCTTCCTCTCCCTGCCGAGGGGATCCTTATAAAGCAGCCCTGCCTACGGCCTGTTCAGGAGAGAGTGTGGTCTAGGGCCGGCTTGCTCCTCTGCATTCTCGGTCAGAGAATAAAGCTTTCCTTTGCTTCTGAGCCAAACTCCTTCTATTGGCACTGGCGCGAGCAACACCAAGCAGAAAGACCCTTGATGGGCCCATAACGTATCTAGACTTGGAAAAAGGAGCATAGCTTATCCATCTTAGGCCGTCCGCCCAGCAGACTGTCTTAAAGAGAGTCCATGCTAAAACATGTGTGCATAAATGAAGTGATACTATGGTAAACCGAAACAAATGAAAAATTTCTTATTCGTGTCACTCCATGAATGTTTCTGTTGGTTGAATCCAATAAAAAGCAGTTTAAATCAGTTTTATTCTCTGTAGACTATTCTATTTTTGAGAAGGTATATTTCCTAAATTTATAAAAGTTTGCGTAAATTAAATTAGTGACATATTAAGGGACATTTGAGTAAAAAGTTTGCTGCCATGGATTGTTCAGTAATTGTGTGTGGGGGGGGTGTGTTTTTCAAATTCAAACATGCATTTCACATGTGAACATAAAATATATAAAAATGTCATCCAAATGACCAGTGCTCAAAAACTAACTGATGTCTAAAGGAGGCCATGTGAATGAAAATAAAGGGCAAATAAGGACAAAAAGAAAGAAGGAACTAAAAGCGAAGGTGAAAAATTTTGTAAGGAAATGTCAAGAAACGATGAGCTTGGGAAGACCATAATGGTGGGGCAATATATTTTATGATCATTACACTCTCATCTGTCACTGAACCACAGCGTTGGGCAAAAATCAATCACTTACGTACTGAGAATTTCCCACACGTCAAGCACTTAAAAATCTGAGCTTATTAAGAAGTTAAAGTGAGTACATCGTAACAGAGAGGAAATATTTGTGAAGTGAATTTCATGCTGATTTAAATATAATTTTGTTTTGAAAACAGACAAAATAATATTTTTCTTAAAATACATTGTTTAAAATAACATGCAATGAACTTAAGACGGAAATATAGAACTTGAAACTCCAAACCTAATGTAAATAATTTTATTGCATAGAAATGCTCAGCAGTTTATTAATAAAAAGAGATAATTATATATGATACCTTAATATTTATAAAACAGGAAGGAATAAGACCATCTGCCTCGTATTGTAAAGTCAATCCTTTTTCTTAATTCACTTAAAGTAACTAAAAGTAGAAAATATTCCTTTATGTCAATCAGGTTGGATGTCCTCTGAGTGATGAGTGAAGCAGCTTGTGTTTACATGGTAGTAGGGCCTGCAGTCCATTATAAGACCACGAACAGCTCACTCATCGCTTATGTTCAGTGTGACACAATTAAAACTAAAATACTGTGAATTGGCAGCTAAGTTCTACATCCAATCCAAGTTTATTTCAACAGATACCACTTAGACATGTAAGTTATTAGCTGCCTGACGAAACCAGCATAACACATCATGTGAATTTTGAATCACTGCTAACATAATGCATTAATAAATTAAATTAAGGGACAGTGTTTTCATTGGAATTAGTTCCTAAGTCTCTGGATGCCTATATATGGGTTTTGTCTACACCAAGTGTACAGAGTTTCTCTCCAGATTAAGGCCAGCCTAAACCTTATTTATAAACCTGACAAATCAGAACTCAAACATCTGTTATACAACAGTTCAGCCAGAATGTTCTGCCTTCCTTCCTTTCCTGCATGGTACTATATAGCACTAGCTATGCAACCCTTACACTGCTTACCAGCATACCTTGATATACATTATCAGAAAATGTGAACCCCATCAGCCGATTGCAAATGTTACTATGAAATAGTGCGGAAATAAGAGAAACACATTTTCCACAGCTTTAGGAACAAAAATGTTTTAAAGTAGAAGCACTAAAGAACCAATGAAAGATGTTACCCTTAATTTGAGAGTATACAATTTCCTCTGCTCATTGCAAATCATAAAACTCCTGTAACATGAGCACATTATGTAATATAGTCCAAAATATTTCTATAGGAATACATTCCTTTAAAATAAAAAATTTTGAAAGAATAGTACAAGGCATGAGCCATAATGCTTTTCTTTAAGATTTGCAGTAGCACTTGGTAACCATGATTACAAGAATAAAATTGACATTTGTAACACAAAGATATATGCAATGATTTATTCATTAATTGAGTTCTTCACTCAATAACCATGTATGGAATCACTGAGTAGATTTGCTTGAGCACATGTACAAAGTTTGCTGTTATGTAACTACAGGAAAAATATTTCACTAGGCTGAAAAATGCCCTCTTTCTTGAAATAAGAGATTGACATGTTTTAAAAAGCCAACAGCAGTTCTTTTTCTGAGGGCTTCAAATCAATTGTAGAATAACTTTATATTATGGCCAGGGGCATTTATGTTTAATACTAAGTATTACAAAAAGAAAGCATATTTTACAAATGATTTTCTCAAATGTGTTCATAAAGATATGGAGAAATTTTAAAAGGGCAAATTAGTTCTGATGTTTAAATACACAGAACCTTTTTGTTCCCCCAGTTAAAGCATTTTAGGCATCTCAGAATTTTATATTATTATATCCTGAAGGTGCCTATAGGATTTCTAGTCCAGCAATCTGAGGTTACAGGTGAGAAGAGGGACCAGAAGGTTTATCTGTTTCTGAAGGCCTCAGGATAATCGAGAGGTGGATCTGTGCTTAGACTACTCATCCCAAGTCTGAACTAACTTTATTTTTTTAATTAATTTCTTTGTAGTATAGTTGATTTACAAGGTTGTGTTGGTTTCTGGTGTACAGCAAAGTAAATCTGTTCTACATATACATGCATCCACCCTTTTTTAGATTCTTTTTCCATATAGGTCATTACAGAGTACTGAGTAGAGTTCCCACATTACAAACTGAAGAATAAAAACCATATGATCATCTCAGTAGATGCAGAAAGAGCTTTTGACAAAATTCAGCACCCATTTATGATAAAAACTCTCCAGAAAGTGGGCATAGAGGGGACATACCTACCAAAATAAAGGCCATATATGACAAGCCAACAGCTGACATCATTCTCAATGGTGGAAAAACTGAAAGCATTTCCTCTAAGGTAAGGAACAAGACAAGGATCTCCACCCTTGCCACGTTTATTCAGCATAGCTTTGGAAGTTCTAGCCACGTCAATCAGAGAAGAAAAAGAAATAAAAAGAACCCAAATTGAACTAACTTTAGATCTCTAAAATTCTATTTTGCTGAAGAATTTGAGTGAAGGAGCAGATTAGGTACCTCTTCAGAATGGAGGAAAAGTTGACATGGGGAATCACAGAGAGGAAGAGAGTAGATAACCTACCCCTTCTCCCATGGAGCTGAGTGAATCAGAAGAGAGATGAGAATTATGGAGTTGCCAGGATGCGTAGCTATACAGCATGACTTCCCAGTTTGGGCTAAAATAATAGAGTGAGAGGTTCTCCAGGGTTGAGAGGAAGGCTGAAATCAGAGAAATTAGATCTCACAATTGTGTGTGCTCTCTGTGTGAACAGGGTAAGGGACTCTATAGATAGAAGTTAGGCATCAACCTAAGACAGCAAAGAAAAAATCAGTGTGGCACATTTAGTACAAAAGAGAACCGTAGTTAGTATTACCCTGCTGTCTCTGACTCCTGTGTGTGGTGGGAAGGTGTAATGCCCCAGAAATCCACACATGTCTCATGAAGCAGAAAGCAGCTTTGGCCATTAGGCTTGCTGTAGGGGCTCCCTTGATGAGAGGTCAATCCAGGAGTAGGACAGAAAATGTAGTTAACTCTGAGAAGTCATCAGCACCGGCAGTGATTGAGATGGAGCTGAGGCAACATGAGAGTCCCTTGTCCCTGATCAAGTCATGAGTACAAACCACATATTCACCAGCAGTTTATCTAAAGATACCAGCTCAAGAGGTCAGGAACCCAAAACAAAACAAAACAAAAAAACAAGAAAACAACTAAAAACCAAAACCCCCAAACAAAAAATCTGTAGCTGAAGCAAGGACCCAAGGAGGAGCATGTATCTCAGAGCCCCAGCCCGCCCCCCACACCCCCAAATAGCGACAAGTTTACATAAGTAGGTTTCCTCCCCAGGAGACACACAGATGTGTCTGGAGAAGGTGATATTAAAGACCAAGAGCTTACCTGAAAGATTACTGAATTAACTGTACGTACTGGAAGAAACAAAGATTCGGTCTTTGGTACTTTCTTATATATCATGTGGGTATAATAATAGCAGTTCCATTATATTTGTGAGGATTAAATGTAACACATTTCTGTTACTTGAATGTCTGATACAAAGTAAATACACAGTAAATGTTAACCATTGTAATTGTAACCCCTCCTCTTAACTGGCTCTGCAGGTGCTCATAATGACAAATTTGGTATCTCCTTTTATTTGCTTGTTTTACATAAGAGAACTGCTCTATGTTGTGTACACAGCTGAGTTAAGATTGCCATTCAAAACTGCATCTATAGTTTTTCTTACCAAATAAACTGAAAAATTCTTTGCTCAATCCAAAGTTAATTTGAATTTATTTAAGTAAACTTTGTTCACCTCTACCTCAGTCCATTTGGGCTGCTATAACAAAATACCATAAACTGGGTAGCTTATAAACTACAAACGTTTATTTCTTAATTCTGGAGGCTGGAAGTCCAAGGTCATGATGCCAGCACGGTCATGATGCCAGCATGATCACGTTCCAGTGAAGGCCCTCTACCAGGTTGTAAACTGCCTACTTCGTGTTGTATCTTCATGTGGTGGAAAAAGAGCGAGGGAGCTCTTTGGGGTCCCTTTTATAAAGCACTAGTCCCATAATGAGGAACTCATCTTCATAAACTAATCACTTCCCAAAGGCTCTACTTTCTAACACCATCGTATTGGACATTAGGATTCCAACATGTGAATTTTGGGGGGACAGAAACATTCAGACCATAACAGTCCCCACTCAATAATGTTGACTGACATGTTAAACTTTCCAGCCCTACCTGGGAAGGCTGTACAACAAACTTTAGACTTTGTTGACATATTCAAAAATAATACAATATGGTTCTCATTTCCATAATAATCTATTTCCCTTGTGAGGGGTAGGAAACTTAGTGCAAAATTTGAAGTTTTATTTTTATGAAAAAAGGCTACTGCCTCAGTCACTGCAGAAAATTGTGGACTAAAGCTTATCATAATGTAATAAATATACACTTGAAGTAAACAAATTTCTAAATCAATGCTAAGAAAAATTATAAGAGGATCAAAGTGATTCATTTCTGTCGAACTAGTATGGTGATAAACACAAATTAAATTATGTCCTGTGCTTCGAATTCTGTCACATGTAACTATGACTCCTTCCCCAACTGGTGGCCCTGGAGAGTTGCTATTTATACACTAGAAATCGCAGACCTTGTTTCACACAGCCCTTCTTCTCCAACATGGCAAGCTGACAAGCCTCCTATTCCTATCCTTCTCTTTGATCTTCCATAATTAGGTTATTTTCCTTTTTTTCCCTTTCTTTGCATCTATGGCTCCTTTTTCTTTTTCTTTTTCTTTTTTTTTAACATCTTTATTGGAGTATAATTGCTTTACAATGGTGTGTTAGTTTCTGCTTTACAACAAAGTGAATCAGCTATACATATACATATGTTCCCATATCTCCTCCCTCTGTGTCTCCCTCCCACCCTCCCTACCTCACCCCTCTAGGTGGTCACAAAGCACCGAGCTGATCTCCCTGTGCTATGCGGCTGCTTCCCACTAGCTATCTATTTTACGTTTGGTAGTGTATATATGTCCATGCCACTCTCTTACTTTGTCCCAGCTTACCCTTTCCCCTCCCCCATCCTCAAGTTCATTCTCTAGTAGGTCTGTGTCTTTATTCCCATCTTACCCCTAGGTTCTTCATGATGACCTTTTTTTTTTTTTTTTTGCGCATACCACTCTAACGTACCGCGTAGGCAGGGTAATTACTTGTTTACATGGTCCTATTTCTAATTAGAATACAATTCGTGCCGAGAAAGAACAATTTCTTACTCAATTTATTACCCCCGTGGAATACTGCAGGCATCTATTACACTTCTTAAAGAATAAATGAATACATGAATTGAATGACTTTTTTTAATCACCATATTTAAATCTAAATTTTCCAAATAAAAAAGATGCAAATCCATTCTTTACACCTGTCCCCAGACAGGAGAGAGTACTTATTTTACTTACATTTTTTAAACATTTCCTAGAATCAGACAATTTTATTTAAATATCAAGTAAATAATGAAAGAAACAAAACAAAACTGGTAGATCTCAAAACTAAAATAACACCCTCACCTATCTATTAATGTTTTTCATTCAAACCTACTACATCTCAAGCAACTGAGCTAGCTGTGTGGATGATAAAAATATTTCACTTTGATAGTAAGTGATATTCTGTTAAGGTACTAGCTTAGTACCTTAACAGAAGTAAAGATTATTAGTAGTACACATTGAATATATATATATATATATATATATATATATATACACACACATATATATATACTTTAAAATAGAATGTTAACAGTAAGAAATACATATTCTATAACTCAAATAATGTTCAAGTTGCTTTTCAATATAATTAAGTCATGTTAATATACATTATAATTGTGCTTTAAAACTTCATCAGTTTGTCCCTTTAGACATCAGTCCAAGGGGCAGGAAACTGACCAGAGCCCAAAACGATCAGCCAAACCAAGAGCAAGAGGATGACACATGGATCTATGGTTCCCCTCAATATCTGACAGCTTACATAGGTGAGTTCCTTCTCCCCACCGCACATGTGTGAGTGTAGCTGGCTCATAAAAATCAACAGTTACATGTTCTTTCTGTTATATCACTCGTTCTTGGATTCTTGATTTTATCTTCTGTACCATACCATTCGGTCTGGTAAAGATTTATAAGACATTGTTAGATTCCTCGGGCCCTTACAGTCTCAGATGGCTAACAACCTGCTACAATTAGTGCACAAAGATTCCACAGCATATTCCCTGGCTTCAAAGCTTCCTGACATTTCTGTCTTCCACACAGAATGGGGAATAAAATCATGTAAACTGTTTACCTCACTCTCCACTTCACTGGCAGAAGGGAGTGCTTGGCTGTCAGTTCTGTGATTACTCCAGTGACCAGCTTTTGTTGCTAACCTCCAGTGAGATTTGGTTGTATTCCAACTCAATCCATCACTTAATTTTACAAGCCAAAGTGTTTAAAGTTTAATTGCAATCCCAACCAAGTGGTTTCTTTTTTTCATAACTTGTTTATCTGAAAGACTGGAACAGTGCAAGGTTATCTTCTTACATACAGAAAGCTCGTAATAGTTACTCATTAAGGACTGGCCATCCTAAATCACTGCAGAGTTCCATTCTACTTTAGTAGCTTGATTAAAAAGATGAATGGTTGCAGGTTCAATTCAGAAAAGCCAAAGAAGGGAACGCACAATGACCTCTTCAAAGTTGGCCTTGGCAAAGAACAGAGGACCCTTCTAGTGTTAATGAGTACATACCACTCAAGATCACTACCCTTTCTGTAATGTTTCATGAAATTGGATTTCCAGGGTATTAGAATCTCCTCTGGATGACGATCTCGGGTATTTCTAACACACAGAAATGAGTTATTCTAAATGTTCTTTTATAGGTTAGTATTTAAATCTCTAAGCTGAGTAACTATATATACTTGACATATACTGTAAACTTTGCTCTAGATTGGACTTGTATGAGCCTCTGGTCTCTGCATTTGGATCCATGGCACTCCTAAAGAAATGCACCTGATTGTACAGAGGTGGAACTTTATGTCATCAGCAAGTGAAGAAAGGATTCTATCTCAGTATCCTAATGTGGGAGACTTTCCAATAATCAAGGGTATCCAACAGCTCATTGTGTTTGCAGGAAGATCTCAGCAGTCCATGACCAACTTTATGCCATCCAGGTAAAATAATTTACCTCTATATGCAAGAAAAGGGACTAGTGTGGTCCCCAGTAACATCTATGGTATCCTAGTAGTTGAAAATATTATTTCTGCCCTCATACTGGTCTACCCTGCAGTGGACTGAATGTATGTGTCCCCCGCCCCTCCCCAAAATGTATATGTTGAAATCCTGATTCCCAATATGATGGCAGTAGGAAGTGGGGCCTTTGGTAATCAGGTCATGACAGTGGAGCCTTCACGATGGGATTAGTGATCTTATAAAAGAGAGCCCAAACAGCTCTCTTACTGAACCACCATATGAAGATGCAACATGAAGTAGGCAGCATGTAATCTGGAAGAGGGCTCTCACTAGACCTGACCATACTGGCAGCCTCATCTTTGACTATAAGCCTCCAAAAACATGAGGAGTAAACATTTGTTGTTTAAGCCACCCACTGTATGGTAATTTGTTATAGCAGCCCAAACTGACATACCCTAATCCAGAGTACCCTACACTATTAAAAATTTGGTTTCAAACATGGCCTAGGTAGGGCTACATACTTATATTAAGGAAGCAGTTACCTCAGTGCTTCCTTAGCTATAGTGTCAGTCATAACCAGGGCCCACGTTTAAGGGTAAATTTTTCAATGAAATGGTATTCTTGGGGAAAGGCAATTGCTGAAGGAATATGACATCCTGGAACATTTAGGCTTCATTGCCACAGCCAGGAGTAGGGAGGGCATAGCTCAGCCTATGCCAAATATAATGGGCACCACAAATATGTATGGGAACCAGCTACATGCCAAGTAGTTAGTAAGGTTACCTCTTTGAAGAAACTAAAGAGAGCTCACTGCCTTTGTGAAGTTTACAGTCTAGAAAGTGTGAAAGGCAGTCAAACTTGGAAAATAGGTAAATTATGTATTAGAAAGTGATCAGGGCTATGGAAAAAAAAGAGAGAGAGTATAAAACACTCTTCAAAATACTTGGACAGGGTGTTAGAGTCAAATGCTTCCAAAGGCATCCTATCACGTAAGCTGAAACACCATTGGCTGAAGGATACAATGTAAGGTTAGCAGCAGATTACTCTCTCCCAGCCATAGTGCTGAAGATGCAGAAGTAAATGGAGACAGCTTAGAAGGTTCATATCATAGTAAAGCCCTGCTTGAGTAAAACAGCCTGCTTTAGATCCCGGGAGGGAAAGTCTTTAACAAAGGGCAAAACCAGAAGCACTCTTCAGTGTCTTCAATAATTAGGGCACACTTCACAGGGAGGTCTGAGAGCTACTGATAAGCTATGGCATGTTGCAATATAGAAATGCATCTGATACCAGTGCTAAGACTAACAGCATTTCCAAAAGGCATAACGAGATATTACAATCTCAACCTTAAAAGTGTTGGTAGGATACCACATACTTCTGCTGTGTCCCAGGCATGTTATCAATATAATTCTGATAGCTTGGAGTTTATTCTATCCAATATTTCACCGAACTTTTGATGCAAGAACATTCTTGAAACTCCTAATATAATATATATGCTAACTACTACCAAGGGATAGATTGAGGGAACATATGTTGGGAATACCATTTTGTCTTTTCACAGCAGATATACAAAACCAACCTTGTCACAGGTGGAGACTCTATCACCCTGAATCAGGTGAAATCAAGGAAGTGGTCCTCTCATTCTAACACCCTGCACACACTTCATGCATGTTTATCTTGCCTTAGAGGTATCTTGCTCTTAACTCCAAACTTAGACTGGACAACTGAACAGGTGAAGCTTATTGCATAGTAAAATAGGGCCAACTTCAGCAAATGGCATGGTAAGAAGGTTATGGTCCAGATGACTGGTTATGGTATAGTCGTTAAAACCAACCTCTTTCCAAAAGATCCTCCACAGAAAGGAACATGAGGAAAGGATATTGCAATTGGTCACGATGCCGTTTTCTGATCATCAACCTCCATGACCTAGCTGACAAATAAAAATCCAAGCAACAAATGACAGCTTCAATTACAGTAGTCAATCGGCCTAGATTCTTGATGCAGAGTTACGAGTGATTGGGAGCTTAGTTAGGTTTTGGCATCAGACATAAGCAAGATATCCTGGCTAACCATAAAAATAAAACACAAGTAAAGAAAAAAGAAAAGAAAATTTGGGACTACTTTGGTTTTCAGACTCCCCAGTTGCACCCTTGTCTTGATTCTTGCTTCTGATCAATGCTTTTGGTGTGGCTAAACTTTGTATTCTTATCTTTGATTCTTGGACTTGGGCATCCAGCAAAGTTCTTGGATTTTATAATCCCTATGTGCTTTGAAATTTCTTATATCCTCAGATGTGAGCCAACGTATCTCTTTGAAGTCTGATGTCAAAACTTGAGTCCATAATCACTAACAGCTATCTCAGAAATCTCAGCCAATGGCCTAGAACCGCATTATCTAAGCTGGTTCCCAGATATCTACAAGTTAAAAATGTGGTCATTTGGAGATGGAGCTGGAGAAGACTTTCAAGATGGCGGAGGAGTAAGACGTGGAGCTCACCTTCCTCCCCACAAATACGTCACAAATACATCTACACGTGGAACAACTCCTACAGAACACCTACTGAACGCTGGCAGAAGACCTCAGACCTCCCAAAAGGCAAGAAAGCCCCCACGTACCTGGGTAGGGTAAAAGAAAAAAAGAATAAACAGAGACTAAAGAATAGGGACGGGACCTGCATCAGTGGGAGGGAGCTGTGAAGGAGGAAAGGTTTCCACACACTAGGAAGCCCCTTCGCGGGAGGAGGCTGCGGGTGGCGGAGCGGGGGAGCTTCGGAGCCGCGGCGGAGAGCACAGCAACAGGGGTGCGGGGGGCAAAGCGGAGAGATTCCCGCGCAGAGGATCGGTGCCGACCGGCACTCACCAGCCCGAGAGGCTTGTCTGCTCACCCGCCGGGGCGGGCGGGGCTGCGAGCTGAGGCTCGGGCTTCGTTCGGAGCGCCAGGAGAGGACTGGGGTTGGCGGCGTGAACACAACCTGCAGGGGGTTAGTGCACCACGGCTAGCCAGGAGGGAGTCGGGGGAAAAGTCTTGACCTGCCGAAGAGGCAAGAGACTTTTTCTTGCCTCTTTGTTTCCTGGTGCGCGAGGAGAGGGGATTAAGAGCGCTGCTTAAAGGAGCTCCAGAGACGGGCGCGAGCCGCGGCTAAAAGCGTGGATCCCAGAGACGGGCATGAGACGCTAAGGCTGCTGCTGCCGCCACCAAGAAGCCTGTATGCAAGCACAGGTCACTGTCCTCAACTCCCCTCCCGGGAGCCTGTGCAGCCCGCCACTGCCAGGGTCCCGTGATCCAGGGGCAACTTCCCCGGGAGAACACACGGCGCACCTCAGGCTGGTGCAACGTCCCGCCGGCCTCTGCCGCCGCAGGCTCGCCCTGCATCCGTACCCCTCCCACCCCAGGCCTGAGTGAGCCAGAGCCTCCGACGCAGCTGCTCCTTTAACCCAGTCCTGTTTGGGCGGGAACAGACGCCCTCAGGCGACCTACACGCAGAGGCGGGGCCAAATCCAAAGCTGAACCCCTGGAGTTGTGCTCAACATCATTAGAGAAATGCAAATCAAAACTACAATGAGATATCACCTCACACAGATCAGAATGGCCATCATCAAAAAATCTAGAAACAGTAAATGCTGGAGAGAGTGTGGAGAAAAGGGAACCTTCCTACACTGTTGGTAGGAATGCAAATTGGTGCAGCCACTATGGAGAACAGTATGGAGAGTCCTTAAAAAACTAAAAATAGAACTACCATACGACCCAGCAATCCCACTACTGGGCATATACCCTGAGAAAAGCATTAACTCAAAAAGAGTTATGTACCACAATGTTCATTGCAGCACTATTTACAATAGCCAGGACATGGAAGCAACCTAAGTGTCCATCAACAGATGAATGTATAAAGATGTGGCACATACATACAATGGAATATTACTCAGCCATAAAAAGAAACGAAATTGAGTTATTTGTAGTGAGGTGGATGGACCTAGATTCTGTCATACAGAGTGAAGTAAGTCAGAAAGAGAAAAACAAATACCGGATGCTAACGCATATATATGGAATCTAAAAAAAAAAAAAAAGTTCTGAAGAACCTAGGGGCAGGACAGGAATAAAGACGCAGTTGTAGAGAATGGACTTGAGGACACGGGGAGGGGGAAGGGTAAGCTGGGACGAAGTGAGAGAGTGGCATGGACATATACACACTACCAAATATAGAACAGCTAGTGGGAAGCAGACGCATAGCACAGGGAGATCAGCTTGGTGCTTTGTGACCACCTAGAGGGGTGGGATAGGCAGGGTGGGAGGGAGGGAGACGCAAGAGGGAAGAGATATGGGGATATATGTCTACATACAGCTGATTCACTTTGTTATAAAGCAGAAACTAACACACCATTGTAAAGCAATTATACTCCAATAAAGATGTTAAAAAAATAGTCATTTTAAGTTTTAGTAATTTTTTGGTATTAAGACACAGCAGTTTTCTAAAGATTGGTTGATTTTAGGATGATGCTCTTAAATAGTATTTATTGAGGACTTACCATGTAAATAATAAATCGTTCTAGGCACTACTAGATTACAAAACTTAAGCAGCTTGAGTTTGAATTAAGTAATTGACATTGGTTCATCGACCTCACCATTAATAAGTGAAGGATATATCATAAAATGAAATATTTACACTCCAATAGGAAATTTTGTAAGACAATGCCATGAACAGATTCTTTACTACTCAGTGTTTCTGGACATTTTCTTTAATAACAAATATAAGTTTTAAAAAGAGGGGAAGAAAATGATGAGATGATGCTTAATCTAATTTAGCTGAAGACATGAGACATACCTACCCATATTGATATTCAGTAAATAATGTAAGAAAGGGAAGGGGCAACAGCAACAACAACAAAAGAATATAAGAAAAGTGCAGAATCAAAGTGTGATAGTAGTAAAAAGAGGTTCACATTAATACTGACAGTATTGTGGGATGACTTTGAAAGAAGCAGTGCAATAATCTAGTTATTCAGCAATCAGAATTAGAGAGAAAACAAAAACACCCCTAGATCATGGAAAGAATACAGTCAAGAATACAAGGAAGAGCGGAGGGAAAAGTCGGCTTTCGAGTGGTTTTTGGCACTGGGAGATTTGACAGTTTAGAGCCAGGCTGTGACAAGGCTCTAATGCCATAAATAGGTTGAACATCAATATACACGAGAGCGTTTATGTGGAAGTTTCGGAGCAGGCCTAGTGGCAGGAAAATGACATCTCTTCAGGGATAGGGGAAGGTAAAGAGTGAGGAGAGGAGTGGGAAGAAAGAAAAAGAAAAGTTTTGGAAGTTTGACAGAAGATGACTTCATTTTCACTTTAATTTTGGCTACTAGTTTTCCACTCTAAGTTCTGAACACAATTAGAGTGTATAGAAATGAGAATTTGTATTTGTTTAATTGCTTGATTATAAAATGCATGATACTTAAGCCTTTAAGCAATTCTATTCCTGTCACTCTTCTTTTGTTTTATTTCAATCTCTTTTCTGAAAGATTTTCCTGTGTAGCTCTTTTGTGTTTGTTGCATCTTCTATAATCTAAGTGTTTTGTTCTGGTTTTTATTTTTTTTTCTTTAAAGAACATAGTTGGAGAGCTAGTAAAGCAAAGATAGAGTCAGCAGTATATAAAATTATCTTGTTAAGAATACTTCTAGTTAATTTATGTTAGAGAGAGATAGCACTTAGCTTTTCTTTAATGACATATAATAAAAAGAAAAAATCACACTGCAGTAATTATTTTTTTCCCATGAGACAGCATAGTTGAGTTAGGTGTTAAAAAGAATCATGCACTTAGTTTAATCTAGTTCTGTACCTGTGGAGAACATATTATCTCGTAAACAATAAGCAATTATAATCATGTAATATTGATAACTGTAGAGAAAAATCTATGATCAAATTTTTATGTGAATGAAATAAAACCATACCAGAAAGGGAATTTATTAGTTACTCTTATATCATCTAAAATAATCCTTACAATTATACTGGATGAAATTGAATATACTTAATAACATATTTACAAATTAAGTGAAAATTTAGAGTTGAAATTTTCTATCAGAGATTACAAACAGGTACTCTGTGGATATAGCATGGCTATTAGAAATGTTCAGTTTGGTCCACAACATTGCTTTATAAAATGAATTTGAATGTCTTCTGAGAAGTCATTCACACTCAGGTTTGCAGGAGTCTCTATCCTTCTTCACTAATGTTGCCTGCCAGGGTCTGTATAGACATTAGATTTGCTGACATATGTATTTTATATCTTGATAATATGTTTGCTTATTTCTTTTTCTTTGTTGGAAAAAAAATGTGAGAAAGAAAAAGATTGATCACTACTTTTATATATTTTTAAATCATTCTTTCCATCAAATGAAAATTTTAAAAATATGTGGCATATGCCATCACATTACATACAAACTTAAGTGGATTTTTTTTCCAGTTTGCTAATGAGCAATGACAATAAAACTCCAAGAAAAAGTAAGTGACTCCCTAGGCAGCAAGCAATGATCAGGATCAAAGTACTTGTAACAAATTTGCTGCAAATATAATTTTTCATAGCATCCATTTAGTTTTTTGGCAACTCCAAGTCTACCTTCTTCCTTATAAGCTTTGTCTTGCCCAATTAGCTTTCAATGGTGCTTGAAATTCCCACTGGAAATGCCTCATGTTGACCTGTCCATTTTAATCAAGTTAAATATTACCTGGGAAGAAGATATATTAGCTATCACTTAGGCACAAATTAGTCTATCTGAACCTATTACTGCACATTATCAACCAGAATAAAAGAGGGCCTTCGGGCTCTTGAAATCATTCAAATGCCAGACCATGGAGAGGCATGGTACACTTGGTGTAAAACAATACAATATAAATCCATTACTCTTACAACCAGTAAGTATATATTGTTGTGTTAAATCCTATGTAATTTTATTCTGTAGTCCAATGCAAGTAGGAGAAATCACAGATTTAAAGAATTTAATAGAAGAAAAAATTCAATTATGAACACTTCATCCAATTTAAATTTTAACAGTTGTTATATTTTACCTGCAGAAAAAATTCTTGTTTTCTGCAAAGGCACTATATTATAGTCCTTAAGAATGCGGGGTGGGGGGGAAGTAAATCTGTAAGGGGGTATTGATGGGGTACTAAAGTACTCAATTTTATTGTCCCTACTAAAATATTTTTTGTACGACAGATCATCATCTTAGCAAAAATTAATCAGAAAACAAAGAAAATACTACTTTACTGAACGTACACATTGGCTCTAAGGTACATCTGAAATTCAGAAGTGTGAAAAAATGTTTATAATGTAACTGAAAATGGAGTTCTTAATGAGGAGTTCCAATTACTTGCCTTGGTTGGCCAAATAAGAAGGGAGGTGGGGCAGGCAGGTACTTTTTTAGTATCTGGGGAGTACAGCAGCTCTTCTGAACCACAGTTCTGTGGGAGAATTGAGCTCCAGTGCCCTAAGGGATTATATGCATTGTATTAACTTCTCTCTTATGCAACAAGAATGTGTTAGCTACATACCATGCTTGAGAGAATTACTCAAATAATTTTCTATAAAACTTAATTCTCTTGTGGAATATCAGTTGAAAAGGTTGGAATATTGGGTTATTGAAGAAAGGATTGGTTCCAGGTGCAGAAAACAAAATATACATTTAACAAAATGTACCTCCTGGGTAAAATTACTTTATCAGTTTGATTTATTATTATTCTTATTATTACTATTCTTTACCACATAATTGAGAAAGATAAGATAAAGGGAGTTAGAAGGTCATGGGGAAATAAAGGTTTTCTCAGAAATGACCATTATCCGAACTTGTAGATACTCTTCTATTCAGAGACTCAACCAACCCAGTAGATATATCGACATTTATTTTAGTATCTGAAAAGATTTTTTTTTTCCAAGTAGACTATATGCTATTATCTAAGATGAAGTACAAGTTTAATCAAAGTCTTAATTTCTAATTTGAGAACACAGCATTCTGGTAAACGGAGTAAGCCATAATCTCAGTGAACTCTATACATTCATAAGAGAGCAGGGACTCTTAAGCACAACAATTTGTTCTGTGAATCAAGGAACATTTAGAAGAGCACTGAAAGATTATAAAGGGAAAAAGTAAAGTTACTCAAAGACAGTAATATTCTTTAAGTGATAAAAAGGTATCGACAACTAACCTTAAATGGATAGAAAGCAACGAAAAGTGACTTAGAGATCATAATTTCAGTTACCATTACACATTTCCTTAGTCTAAAGAAAGATTGCTGTTTTATGAGAAGTTGAAGTCAAAGCATGGGGAAAAGCTAAGCATATGGACCAGAAAGTCAGACTCTCACCTCCTGAGGATTTATACCCTAAAATGGAAATAATATTGTCTTTCTTCACCTCAGGGAACTGCATACACACATGGGGAATGGTAATTTCTATTTAATTGCATGAACAAAACCTCCAAGATCTCTCTCTCTCTCTCATATACACAAACCTTTTCCTTCTCATTATCCCATTCTGTCAGCCCTCTGTCTATCCATTCCCCCTGCAACTGTAGGACTTTAAAGTCAGTTTAAACCCATATTTAAAAAAAAAAAAAGAGAGAGAGAGAGAGATGGAGAGAGAGAGAGAAGACTATTGTGCAGTAATGAGCATTAGCAGAAAAAAATTCTCCTCAAATTTAATCAGATTCAACTGGACAATCGAAGAAAAGTAGGTGTGAATAAGAATGAATTTGCATTTATCCTACTTTATACTTTAATACTGTAATTACACAGCAATATGAATCTACATAGAGCAAGCATTGGTTACAATAAACAATATGATTACATGGTTACTCATTTCATTCAACACAAAGTTGCTCAGGGGATAAAAAATAATTCATCATAAATTACAGGGTAGTTATATTTCACTTTCACAGTAATTATTTTAGGAATACTTAGGTAGATTTTCATTCATCAAAAGCACAGTTAGTGAAACACAGATGTTCCAGAATGAAATGGATTTTAACTTTTAAATTAAATTCAAAGATTCATTTTGAATTTTCTTCTTGTCTGTACCAGATTTCTCTAAAAGAGTCAAACAACCAAAATCTCTCTGTTTAATTAACATTCTTTAACATATTAAACTTTGCTATAGTGACAGAACAATGGAAAGTGGGCCCATTATTCAAAGACTAGACACATACTAGCTATTTGGCCTTAGAATTCTGAGTCTCCCCAGCCACGAATAAAGTTTGCATCCATTGTACTCCAAAAGATAAACTGAGGTCAAGACTTACATCTTTCAATTCTATAAATTTTTAATGTACATGTTTAATGTCTAATCAATGGCTTTAACAAAACTATAGCAAGTTTGAATGTAGTGCTGAAGATAAAATAGAGGGATCAGAAGATTCAGTCACAGAAATGGTAACATTAGGCAGATAAGCTAAAGTGGCTCACATGGGTGATAACAATGATGTTGTCATTAAATGTACAAGCTATTAAAAGTAGTGGAAATATCAGTCAACATCAGTCATCTACCAAAAGTTTTTTAAAAAATGTATTTTTGAAATTAAAGAATTGGAACCAAATACTGAGTAAGGAAATTACACTGGACTAATAACTTTTTATTGATTCATTGTTTCTTGTAATTCAGTGTAATTATGGTGAATATCCAGAAAAGGTAGGAAATGTG
Organism: Delphinus delphis; assembly: GCF_949987515.2. Taxonomy (NCBI): domain Eukaryota; kingdom Metazoa; phylum Chordata; class Mammalia; order Artiodactyla; family Delphinidae; genus Delphinus; species Delphinus delphis. The sequence goes on from NC_082686.1 coordinate 22,890,367, forward strand.
AAATAGGTGAGAAAAAGAAAAATAGTGCAGATTTATGTGAAATTGGTTATTACCAAAAAATACACTTGTGCTACAACTAATTTATTTAAAAGTGCAGCCAGAGTTCTATCATTGCATATATTTATAAATTTATAAGCATAATTCTGTAATATATCTTTCTATTTACAAAGCTGTCTGTATCTTCCCATGTTTCCAACTCTCTCATCTATCATCTACCTACTTATCTCTCATCTAGTATACTATTTATTGTTCCATATCAAATAATCCAGAAAGAATAGCTTAAAACAACAAATATTTATCAAACAGTTTCTGGGATCAAGAACTCAGGGGTGGCTTAACCAGGTCGTTTTGGCCAAGGTGTTTCTTGAAGTTGTAATCAGGATGTCACTTGGATGATTCACTCCCAAAATCGCTTACTCACATGGCTGGGGTCAGGGAACCTCAGTTACTGGTTACATGAGACCCTTCATAGGGTGCTTCTGTCCTCCTATTCTGTGTCAGCTAATGTACCCCAAAATGAGGATCTCAGAGAGAGCAGGTGAGGAGGAAGTCTCAGTGTCTTTTGTCCCCTAGTTTCCAAAATAGCACATTGTCTTTTCAGCTCTATTCTGTTTGCTAGAAGTGAGTCACTAAGTACAAGCCACTCTAAAAGGGAGAGAATTAGCCTTCATCACTTGAAAGGAGAACTATCAAAAAATGTAGGGACATATTTTAAAGCCACCACATCTACCATCTATCTACTCAAATCTCACATCCTACCCTCTACCTACTTACTGTCCTTCCTTTCTTCTTATGTCTCATAAACTAACCACCATTTACCTCTCTACCCATCTTCCCATCTTCCTATCTCTCATCTACCATCCCCCTAACTTCCTTTCTCTTTCTCTCTCTCTCTCTCTTTAAGAGAGAAAGGAATTATGCAACTGAGGGTTTCATAGGAAAAATATCTGAGAAATAAAAGTATAAAATAAACAAATATCTATGATCTCTGATATTTGCAACATAATTTTGGGAAAGTGGTGAAGTGAAACATTTAGGCACATGTTTAAAGAGGCAACTTCTGGTATTTTGGAACAAAGGAAAGGGAAAATGTGACCCATATTACCTTCATGTCTCTTTCCAATAATCTTACTAAAGAGATGGCATATCTAGCCACTGGAGCTTTATGCCATTTATACGTCTCTTTGGGTGATGAAGCAACTTCTCACGTACACCCAACAACAGGGAAAACATGTACGATTATGTCAAAGGAGAAGGCACATTCATGTTCTCAAATAACTTACAAAAAAATAGCAAAAACATGATGGTTCAGACACTTAACATATACGTCATCAATCTTACATAAACAAACAGTGTGATAAAACTGAGAAAGTTCATGGAAACACAAAGGAGTTAGTCAATTATCTTGTCCATGGAAGTGGAGAGCGATATACAGAGAAGTGTTCATAAGGTTTTAATATTTGATCTCTGAATAAAGAATGAGTGATACAGGGAGGGAAAAGATATCCAAGCAGAGAGAGTAGCAGAAGCTTGGAGGAATGCATGTCCATGGAATGTTGTTGTGATGAATAATGTGGCTGGCAAATAGAAAAGTGGAGAAACATGCTAAGAAGTAGTCCAAGATGTTTCTCAACACTCTTTCAATCTCCACAACATTGTTCTTGCAAGTTGTACCTTCCTTGGATACTGGGTATTCTCAACTTATTTTAGATGGTGATTGAAGAATTTTGACGACTTCTGGCTCTGCCTGTTACCAAAGAGGCACATTACTTGTCATGGATTCAATATAAAAGAGAAGTTGGGGAAACAGTTAATCAATAAAGTTAACAGATACTGCAAAGAAATACTGTGATAGAGCATGTCCTCTTTTGTGGCATTTAAATATAATTTTGGAATTTCATATGGAGGTTATATGTAAATTTAATTCAAAATAAAATTTTTAAAGGTGATATTTTTTCCCTGAAAAATTCACATAGTTCATAACAAAATCCCATCTTCTTCTAAAAAGAAAAACAGCAAAGTCCTTGAGAGTTTACAGTGGTGTATGACAATATGCACAGATCATGTATTTGTCTTACTTCAATTTGTCAAATGTAAACTAACCAAACATTTGCAATCACTATGGTTTTTGGTGTGTCTATTCCTTCCACTAAGTTTTATTTTTCTTTCCTTATAGGTAGAACTAAAAAATTTCCTTTCATATTGAAAGGAATTTAGTATTTTGGCTGGCTAGCTGAAGCCTTTTAAAAGTGCAGAAAATAAGATATTCTGTGCCCTTCTAGGACTTTCCACCAACTTTGATCTGGTCTCACATTAATATGGGCTGTCAGAAAAACACCTTTTATTCTAGACCCAAGTTATTAACTCTGGTTGCACATTAGATCACTCAGGAAGCATTTAAAATATACCAGTGCTTGGGTCCCATCCCAGATCAATTAAGACAGAATTGGGTGAAGGGATATAGACATTAAAAAGCATTTCCTATGTGGTTCACTCATGCATCTTGGAATTAGAACTGTTTCTCTCTCTCTTTCTTGATGCTGTTTTGTTTACATGTAAGATAGACTCTTACTTTCCTTGAATAGAAACCACCCCTTCTCTATCTTTCTGTTACCAGTCTCTCAAACACATGTGTGCTTTATTACCTAGGGAGCAAGCTGTGGCTTTTGCCAGTCATTTACATTTCCATCTTCTAATCAGCATCTGAGTGCTGGCAAATGGCCCTAGACTTCTTAAAAAAAAATATGGTCTCAGGTATTTCTCATTAGATGGTCATATGACTACACCACTGAGGCCACTAATGTCAGGACTAGGTGTCAGGACCAAAGCCAAAGCTAGCTAACCATAATATGGAGTACAGCTTTGAAGACTTAATAAAATAAATTCTCATCAACTGGTTAGCTCAAGCATGTCTGTACTTCTTAAAACACCAAAAAGGGTAATACTGCACCAAACACATTTCAATCAGTAGTATTTGAAGCTCTTCTAAACATTATGAGCTATAATATTTCCCCTACAAAGAATTAACAGTATTTTATAATTTTGTAAAAAGATGTAACTCTAATTTTCAGATGGTCTGGAACATATGTATGTGTTCGGAATTATTTCTTCCTGTGGTTCTAAGACTTTTGCTCTTTACTGATAGAAATATTGAACGTCCGGAATACTGAGTTTCATGCAACCATTGCCTGAGCTGACATTAGATTATTTTCTTTGGTTTTTAAAATCTTGGAAGTGTCTGATTTACAGGTTTTCTGTATCTCTTTTAAGATTATGTGCTTTATCTCAAAAATACTTCTGTGTATGAAGCATTAATTTAGGTATTTATGATGCCTTAGCTGATAGTTCATCTGGTATTATTCTCTTATTTATTTATTTAAATAAGAGAGTCTAAAATACACAGGGAAAATTATCTTTCTGTATATCTTGTCTTCAGTCATTTCTTCTGCTATTCTTATTTCTTATTCTTATGTCTTCCTATACACTTCTTTCCCTTGGTGATGATTCCAAAAGCCTCAGCTCTTAGTTACATATTAAAAACAAATGACCAGTAAGCATTTGTCAGTATACTTCTTACATACTGTCTTTGTATTTCTGTCACCCAATATAGTTCCAGAATTCAATGGGTACACAGCAATTGTAGTATAATGGCTGACTGAATGAAGGAATGAATTTCTACAGTCTTTTTCTGAGATCCATAATTTTAATAATTCCTGAATCTTTATTTGATAATATTAACCTTCAAGCTCTCAACCTAGATTTCTAGATAGACCTTAGTTTTACAACTAGTAATATTTGTTCTTCCTTCTTGTACTATAAATTAATGTAGATGCTAACCAAGTAATGAACTCAGTTTCTGAACCCTCAGGACCAAATTTTATTGATCACAAATATAACACGTTTAAGCAGATATTGATTAACAGGATGCTCAATAATATGTAAATTTTTCTACTAAAACATAGACTACGTTTGGAAAATTAAATCAGAGACTCTATTTCAGTTCCTTAAATTACCTGGAATAAACCCTTTACAACCTGGCACATGCTTCACATGAATGGAATTGGCAAGATTTCCCTGACAGCTTGTCATTAGAGCCCTATCTACCATCTGCCCTACTGCAGTGGGGTAAAGCACATGCGACTTGTACTGAATAAATCTGGGTTACAGCTTGAACTCCCTCACATATCCTCGGTGAACTTGGCCAAATTAATTAGCATATATGCATTTTAATTCCAAAAGTTATAAAATATGAAAAGCCACAGCTATATGCTATACATGTCATAGGAGAACTTAATCGTTTAAGTAAACAGGACCAACGTATATAAACTGTGAAAATACTACACAATGCTTTTATCATCATTTAGAATGTTGTAGTTAAGGTCTTTTCTCATAGAAAAATTATGAAGAACATATGGCTATTTTATAAATTGTTTTATAAATAATTTCCAAAAGCACAAGATTTTTTTAAGATATTTTTTAAATGCCACTTTTTGTTGTAGTCATTGTTTTTCTGACATTTTAAAAGTCAGGTGACTTTTTTTTGATTTTTTTTTTTTGACTTTTTCTTTTTAACTGAAGTTGTTTGGGACACATGATAGCCCAAAATATATCTTGGATTTATTAATAATACTCAACAAATAAAAAATACTATGTGATGATGCCATTTATAACAGCAATTATATTAATAATTGTGATATTTATTTGGTACTTATTTGTGTCAAGGACTGTTACAAAAATTTTATAAATATTAAGTCAACTAATCCTTACCACCCTGTGAAGTAAATATAATTATCTCCATCTTTTCAGATGAGAATTGAGACACAGAAGATAGATAACTTACCCCAGTTCACTATAAAACCTTAATAAGTCATGATATTTTACTGGGTCGCAGTTGATATTAAGTGATACGGGGATTCCCTGATATCTCACAGGATTGATGTGGGGAAAATATGAGACAGTAGATATAAAGATATAAATTTATAAACTGTTATAAATAGCACAATTTTCCGGACGAATAAATTGTCAGGCAAATAATTTAGGGAGTTTCTCCAGAGACAATTTGGATAATTAGTGAGAGAACCAGAACCAGAATCCAGTTTAAGTACTTTCCACCAATCTGGCTCTCAGGAAAAGAAGTAGAAAAATAAAGTAGCCTTTCCAATGGCTGGATATGCAACAGTGTAGTACAAAAATCAAGTTTCTTTTTGGGAAGGGATTCGTGCAGAATGCAGGTTTTTGCTTTTTAGAAAATATTTTAGCAAATGAATCTGATATATTTTTGTATGTTAATATGAGTTTAGTAGTTAAAACTTCCTAAACTTTTGGGAGATGACATTATGCTTTTGAACGTTACTTTTTAAGTATGTATGCCACCCCCAATGGGAATGGTTTACAATTCATAAATGGTTGATAGAAATCTGTTGGGTACTTGATATAGTCCCTTCTAAAACAGTTTTAATTTTCATCTTGCTTTTAACCCTTCTTCAGTAGAGGCATTTTGCAACATTAAATATATATATATATATATATATTTAGCTCAAACACAATATCTTCTAGAAGAAACAGAATGTAGGCGATGGCATTGTTTAGGTGATAGTGTCATTTTGTGTGTTTGTGTTTGTGTGGCATACAGAAAGAGAGGAAAACAGCTAAATTTTTTCTTAAGATAATTGCAGTTTGGAAGGGAAAAAAATGTAAACTTACCTAACATAATTAGCATATATATATATATGAGTTAAAAGTCTCTCTGACCTTCATCTTTAAAATGCTCTTCCATAAAATGTACCTAAATTTAATTTGATGGTCTGTGTGATATTAGCAAATTCAATGCTTAAAAACATGAAGGTTTACATTTTATAATACCACCCTAATGTTGAACGATCACAACACTGAGTCATTATAAGGAATATCTAATAATTTCTTCAAAGGAAGATAATTAATTTTTATGAACACTGGCTCGTTGCAAAGCATAATACCCTATGTGGATTATGAGTAACAGACTGTTTGCCTACTGTTTTCTCCCTCAACTACATTTTTTCTCTCTTAAAATTTTCTGCTCCAGATGTCTGCCTGGATGAGCATC